>NC_134689.1:303319742-303564742 GCF_050947455.1 Rhinoderma darwinii | reverse complement strand
AAAATCCATGTAGTTGTCGACACCACCTGCAAGGTAGTGGCGTAGAATTGGCAGATACACGTGACCCTGAAAGCTTGACACCTCTCATAGGGCAAAGGTGGAAAATATGATGTGAAGTTATTAAAGAGTGGTTTTAAATGTATTATATAGGTGAATTGCTGTTTATTTAATTCCCTGTAACTCTGCCCCAGGCTTTCTAAAGCATGAACGTGGATTGCAGTCATTTAATTGTACGTTTTTATTTGGTCTCAAACTTTGGCGCACTGTGCTGAGAAATTAAGAAAAAATATTAAGCACGGTAGACATTGTCCGTGACCGGACACATTAATCTTGTACAAAAATAAAATGGTAATAGAAATTGCCACGTGATACAGACACATCGCTTGATTAATAAGTTACTTTTAAACTTTTAATATATAACTGAAGTAGCATAGAAAATACCAGTGACTTTCCATAACCCGCTCCACAGAGCCACAATAACATTGATTGGTTGGAGTTCTGAAGAGGCGTCTAAAGAGCGGAACAACTAGAGCTTTTAAACCTGCTGTACCAGTGTTTGATCATATAAAGAATCTCAAGTCAGATAAGGAGAATTATTACCACCTGCTGAACTACTTACAAGTGTCTTATCTTTATGCAATTTCACATATTTTCCAGTTTGAGCCACGATTGGGGAATGTACCAGGTTAACCCACTGGGAAAGAACTAAAAAAGTGAACGTACAATTAATAATGTATTATGATTTGTTCACTCTAACATTTTACTTGGTGAATGGATCAAAAAGAATAATGGATGATTAAAACATTACTGTGAAGAGCGTTAGTTTCAAGTGGTAATATTCCAACCAAAAACTGACATGTAAATTGCCTTCCATGCTAAATACTGTATTCCAATGGTAGGCAACGAGGCTACTGTACACCAGCCTGGGAGAACTGCACACAGGAGAGACTGTGTCCACTGAATACCAGCTTGGGGGGGCACACAGGAGTGACAGCGACTACTGAACACCAGCTTGGGGGGGCACATAGGAGAGACCACGGCTACTGAACACTTTTGGATTTTGGAGGCGCACATGGTAGAGCTGCCAACTTTTGCTAGCTTTTTCTTTTACAGAGCATTTATTGAACTTCGTCTTTGCAGCGCTGATCACTAGGAGAGGGAGCAGTGCTGAATTGTATGATTGCTAAGTGTTCAGCAGCGACAAACACAATGAAGCCCTGCTCTCTCTCCTGGTGATCAGCGCCACCAAGTGCATAATGAAGCGTTCAGTTCATTGTCACTGTGGTTTCTGGAAAATCCAGGGACCGCCTTTGTGGACAAGCTCTTCCTATGTACCCTATTAAAGGGTTATTCCCATCTTAGACATTTATGGTACTTTATATCCCCATGAGCAGCCACCCCTCCATTCTTTCTTCGCCTGGATCGGTGGCCAGCAGGTGACCCCCGTTCTAGAGACGTGCAGGTCCCAGAGCTGGGACCAGCAACTATCAAACATTTATGGAATATATCGTGGATAGTTGTTACAAAAAGTGGCTCTTGTTCTTCAGGACCAATCATGCCCGTTAATTTTAAATCAAAACTATAACATACCGAGTGGTTCCCCTGGTGACAACTGGTGATCTCTGGGGATAACAGCAGCGAGACTGTACACTGAAGGACCTGCCAAAGAAACGCTTTTAGAAATAAGGTATTTTAATATTTGATAGTGATATCTATTTCGATTTCTGATCTTTATTGTCAAACCCTATGGAAAACAGGTCTGTAAATGCAATCATGTTTTTGTTGTTTACTAATGACATTTCCTTGTTTTCCCATAGGAGCCTACAGAAGAAAGCTGTGCTGAGGAGGAGAAGCGTATTCAGTGGGCAGATGGTTTTGTCCTTGTCTACGACATTTGTGACAGAGCAAGTTTTAACGTCATCTGCCAGACAATCCAGCTCATCAAAGCTTCCAAAGACTGCTTAGGGCCGGAAAAACTACCCATTGTAATTGTCGGTAACAAACGTGATCTCCATCATCTACGAACAGTGACTAGTGAAGAAGGAAGGCTCTTGGCTCTTTCTATGGACTGTGACTTCTATGAGGTTTCAGCAGCAGAGGCCTATCATGGCGTCCTGATGGTATTTCATGGATTAGTGGACAAAATTAAGGAGTCAAAACTAGTTACTAAGAAGGGGACGGGAATACGAGGTATTGTAAAGAGTATGTCAGCAGTGTTTGCCAGGAGAAGAACGGACTCTCTGTAATATCGAAGATATTTTGGGAGCAGTGACACGTTACATAAGTTTAATATCTGGAGTGCTCATACCTACTTTGTCTTTGTCTCGACTATGGAGTTTCTTACTGTTCAGCCTACAGTTGATCTAGAACTGTCCTGTTCTGTATTGTTGCATGCATTGCTCTCTCATTTGGTTAAAAGGTTTGCTTAACAACTTCTAAAGTTGTCACTGAAATATGAAAATTTAGTGGAGAAGTAAAGCCGTAAAAACATCAAACTGATGGGGTTCGCCACAAATTAGGAAGATAAAGAGAGTTCTCGGCTTTCATCTGCTTATTATCTCTTATCAGGCCTGTTGGCTCTTGCTTCTGCCTGTGCTGTTTTGCGTTCGGTCATGCACCTTGTCTCTGTCATTATGTACATCTACATACACCGTGAGAGGTACATGAATATTAGCAATTGGATACTGCTTGTTAGTGATAATGCTCATATGTTCCTCATTTATGAGTTCTTTGTCTTCTCGCAGCGATGTCCCTTGTGTACACTGAGAGGAATGCGCTTTTATGAGGGTGAAGGAATGTGCGGAGCAGACATGCCATGCTGTGACAATACGGAAGCACCTCATGGCTAATTGCAGAAATCACAATAAACAGATGTCTGTGTTCATTGCAGTTGAACCCTAAAATGAACTCGTTCACTCCACAGCCTGCGAATGCAAAGCGCATGGACTACAAACGAAACCAGTTCAGTCACCTGGGTACGCACGGCAGTTTGACATGTGCCCGTGGCTTGAGACTGCATCAAATGGCATAATAATGGACTATGCTGTGACATCATCAGTCACTGCAAAGGGTAAATTTAAGGACCTAATGAAGACTGTATATGATGGAATAATAATAAGCATTGCTTCCGCTCATGGACTTGATTCTAATCGCGGTACTAAGTACTTGGAATTTGCGTTTTCTCCAGTGGTCTAAATCCTAGTGGTAGGATAATAATTAATTCATTTATTTATTTTAGAAATTTTTCCATAGTTTTTGTCATACATTTAAGATGGCTGATGGCCGAACACCCATTTGGCCAACAGCTAACGCCCGCAAACTCCCTATAAACATATTTATTCAATAAGGGAGAGAGTGACAAGCAGCTGTAAGATCTCCCAGCAAAACAATGGATCGGGCATATTGAAATCCAGCATGCCCGACGTTTGCCAACAAGGGACAATTAGAAAGGCACCCATACACATTAGAAAATCAGTGGACCCTATTAAAATCAGTGGGATCACAAATCAAATGGTGTATGGGCAGCTTTAGGATGGTTTCACAGAAGCATCATAGAACCACAGTTGCATCGGGGTTAACGGCTATAATCCACTCTTGTAAAAACCTGCCTCAGCCGTGATGAATAGGTAATATAAATTTGCCATTAAAAATCAAACTGTTTTTAAAGTGCACATTCTTAATCTTTATGTGATGTATATAACAGAAGAAATGTATTTCATCAATAAGTGAATTCAGAAAGTGCCTATCGTTTATGATGATTTTCAGTCCACGATTGTGTTGGATATTTTAATTGCTATCAAAATGAAATGTTTACTATATAACATACGGTCCCTCTGTTGCCCATAATGTAATTTTGAAAGTACAGTAACCTCATTTTCATTACATACCCAATGACTTTGGTAATTTGAGTATTGGTTAAGCATTGTACTGAATCCATTCCCTTGAACCTCTTAATTCATGTCCGGATCTAAACTGAATATGATCCCTTATTTCTGCATATTTATAACCGTTGCATTTCAGTCTCTGTCACTAATCGGTTCCATCATCAATGTGCATTGTATTTTCACAGCATGCCTAAGGCCTCATTCACACATTGCAGATTTGGTCTGTTTTTTGCATCATTGTTTTGCAGTCAAGTGTGGATGCAAAGAAAAGAAGTAGAAATCTTTCATTTATACCTCCCCTGTGCATAGGATCCACTCCTGGTTTTGGCTTCAAAATACTGACCAAATCTGCAATGTGTGAATGAGGCCTAAAGTCTGCTTCTTTATTCAATATAAAAACCGCCATAATTGTATGTGTCTCTATTTAACAGTATGTCTTTTCTCTGTCCATTAATGTGTTCACCATTCCTGTTAATTCCATGGCAATATTGTCTGTTATTATCACGATAAGCATGAAACATCACTGCTGCAAAATAAATGAGCACAAAGAACGTGACACGCAAATTGTTAAAATCAAAAATGAAAATACTGCTTTTGTAGCTTTCAATGTTTTATGATACTAGAGATCCATTAAGAACTTCTCTGGAAGAAATAACTGTCTTGCGTTACGATGTCTGACAATCTGTCATGTTTTGCGCTGCCTTTACAATGTAATCCATGCGTTTCTAGAAGTGTAATATATAGAATGTACATAGATAATGTGTATATTTGTATAGAGTTGTGTCTTTTCATTTTATGTGAACACCTTTATATGTGTAAACGGGTCAAAGAAATGTATATGTAAATAACAAAGTAAAATATTTAAAATGCTGTGGATAATATATTCAATATGCAAATAAAATATTCAAAAGATATGTATGTTATATCCCTGTGTCCTGTAATCTTCTTTATAGGTGTCACAATAATGTTCGTAAAATTCCTAATGAGGTCCCGTATTTTTTATTTTTTTGTTTAGAACTAATAATTCTAAAATTCTAAAAAACAACTTCTTGAAAAATCTGCACATAAAACTGTGACAATGGAACAATAGTAAAGTGGACGCTGCTCGTAATGGCTTCCAATGTAAATAATTACTGGCAAGTCATTAAAAGTATCCAACTACACTTAGCGTAATATACCTTACCTAAGGTTTCAAAGGGGTTAGCTCGTGAAAGCCCTATTAGGACATATGGACTCCATAAAGGAAACGCGGGTCCAGCTCGAGACCCCCTTAAGCTTTATTCAGACGAGCGTGTGTCAAATCGGACGTGAAAAACTGCCGATTTGCACCTGTGCGGGACCCGTTTTCAAGGATCCCTCGTAGACTTGAGTCTAGTGAGGGATCTGTGAAAACTGACAAAAATAGGACATTTCATAGAAATACATACAGCCGTGTAACGGCCGTTAAAAAAAAACGTCCGACACACAAACTATTTATACGTTTGTCTGAATAAAGCTTTAGAGAGGAAAGCCACTAGGCAAGAGTTGAATCAGTGGGTGCCATGTAATACTCCATTTCCCCTTTGGGTGGCCGCTGCTTTCCAAGCAACATGAGTTTTTTTGTGAAAGGTTGTCTTGGTGAGACCATCCCCTTTTTTTAGATTTTCTTTCCCTACTTTTCCCTGAAGGAGCCAATCTGGCCTTTGGGACTAAACCTACAGCTCTATAATATTGCAGCATGAATGAAGCCTTAAAATAATAGTTAAAAGAAGATGGTTGACAATTATCATATGTCAAGTGTGTTACACACATGCGCTCGTGTGACTAATGCAAATTTCTAATAGATTAAGCACTTGCTTAAAAAATTTTCTCAATCCTCAAGCTTTTAATCCGCTATTATATTAGAACGTGAATGCTCATAATTAATATCTGAAAAATATTAAGCTGGAGAAATATCCCACATGGAAAATCATACCAGATATTTTGTAGTATGTACCCTTAACCCCTTCCCCCTGCTTGCATTCTGGGCCCTAATGACCAGGCCATTTTTTACGTTTTTCCAATGTCACATTCCAAGAGCTATAACTTTTTTATTTTTGCGTCGACATAGCTATATAAGGTCTTGTTTTTTGCGGGACAAGTTGTACTTTTTAATAGCACCATTTTGGGGTACATATAATTTATTCATTAACTTTTTTGGGGGAAGAAAACCTGAAGTTTCATCACTCTATTTTTATTTGTTTTTTTGGCGCCCTAAATCTACGTCGTTTACCGTGTGGTATAAACAACACAAACATTATTCAACGGGTTGTTACGATTGCAAAGATACCAAATTTGTATCGATTTTGTATGTTTTACTACTTTTACACAGTAAAAACACATTTTTTTTTTCAAAATGATTTGTTCTTGCGTCTCCATATTTGAAGAGCCATAACTATTTTATTGTTCCGCCGATGCAATTGTATGAGGGCTTTTTTTTTTGCGGGACGACTTGTAGTTTTTATTGGTACCATTTGAGAGTAGATGCGACTTTTTGATCACTTTTTATCACATTTTTTTTTAAGTCCGGATTAACAGAAAACAGCAATATTTCCATTGTTTTGTATTTTTTTTTTACGGCGTTCACCCTGCGGGTTAAATAATGTAACCGCTTTATAGTCTGGGTCGTTACGGACGTGGCGATACCAAATATGTCTAACTTTTTTGCTTTATTGTGTTTTTTTAAGGGTATGTACATTCACACGGCAGCGTCCGTAACGGCTGAAATTACGGGGCTGTTTTCAGGAGAAAACAGCCCCGTCATTTCAGCCGTAACGGCATGTGCAGGCGCTTGAACGTCGCGGCCATTACAGACGTAACTGGAGCTGGTTTTCCATGGTGTCCATGGAAAACGGCTCCATTTACGTCTGAAGAAGTGACATGACACTTCTTTGGCGCGGGCGTCTACGCGCCGTCTTTTGACAGCGACGCGTAAATATACGCCTCGTGTGAACAGACAAACGTCAGCCCATTGCTTTCAATGGGCAGATGTTTGTCAACGCTTTCAAGCCATAATTTCGGACGTAATTCGGGTGTTAAAACGCCCGAATTACATCCGTAAATAGGCCGTGTGAACATACCCTAATAGTAAAGCATTTTGTAAGGGGAAAAAGTGGGTTTTTCATTTAAAAAAAATTTTTTTTCACTTTTTTTTTTTAATGAACTTTATTCAACTTTTTTTTACTTTTATACTAGTCCTACTAGTGGACTTTAATATGCGATCATACGATCGCTATTATAATACACTGCAATACTTTTGTATTGCAGTGTATTACTGCCTGTCCGTTTAAAACCTGACCTAGCAGGCATTCACTACAGGCAGACCTGGGGGCCTTTATTAGGCCCCTGGCTGCCATTTGAGACACAGACACTTGGCGATCTTATTGCCGGGTGTCAGTGGGATGAGAGGGAGCTCCCTCCCTCCCTCTAAAACCACTCAGATTTGGCGCTCGCTATTGAGCACCGCATCTGAAGGGTTAAACGGGTGAGATCGATACTAATAACAATCTCACCCGGTGGAGCAGGGACTCCCCCAGCCCTCAGCTACATCTGGCAGCTGAGAGCAGGGAGATTTGACAGCTCCCTGCTCTGTTTACTTTATTCTGATGCAGCGCCGTATTGCATCAGAATAAAGCCCACTAATGACCGCCGTGAAAAGGCATATCGGCGGTCATTAAGGGGTTAAGGGTATGTGCACATGTAGTGTGTTCAGGCGAATTTTGGAGCCTTTACGCCTCAAATTGCCTGAAAAAAATGGAAGCAGGATGCGTACAAACATCTGCCCATTGATTTCAATGGGAAATACAGCGTTCTGTTCCGACAGGGATTTTTTCACGCCTCATTTTAAACAAACGGCACCTAAAAAGATACCCGCAATAAAGAAGTGCATGTCACTTCTTGAGCCGTAAAAATGGCGAGTGTCTTAAAAGAGTCTGAAAATCAGGAGCTGTTTTCCCTTGAAAACGGTTCTGCATTTTCAGACGTTTTTGAGTTTGCGTGTGCACATAGCCGAATGCTGAACAATATTTGAAAACTGGTTGGATCTGGGGAAAATTGACCCTCCTCTACAGAGTGCACATAGTGTTTCTCTGTAAATGTGTGTCAAAAAAAGCTACTAGAGATAAAATATACCATAAAGGTGCATCAACATTCTTGGGATTGCTGGGGGTCAAACCACTGGGTCCAATCAATGTCATATATTTTTGGACGGTCATAACCCCTTTGAAGGAAAACTAATAATTCATCTTTTGCTGTAGTTCCTAGTTATATCTCACTTCAGAAATGTTAACTGCAGTCTATCACTGCTCAGGTTAATGGGTACTTCCTCCTCAGGGCACTTCAGCAAATTGACTTTGCCTACTTTTTTTTGTTGAAATTCTTTATTTTCATGGCCGACAACCATATTTTTACATAATAAAAAACAAGAATACAGCAAATACAGAAAGGAAAATGAAACACATAACCAATAATGAAGAGGCATAGTATATAACCACATACTGAAAACCTCATGGGAGGTATAACCACATATGACATCTCCCACGTGATCTGATTGACATTCCCCTATGAGAGAAAGGAGCAAGAGAGACTAAGCGAGATAAAGAAAGATAAATGAGAAGGGTAAAGGGAGGAGGAAGGGGCAACACTCCCCACCGAGGAGATCCTGCAACACCCAAGAAGATCCGGTGCGGGTTATCAACCAACTTCCAACCCACCAAGAATGTCTTTATAGGTGTCAGTGTCCTGGAACACTATCCAAGGGGACCACGTGAGGCAAAACCTAGCGTGGGTATCATGAATGATTGAGGTCAGATCCTCCATGTGCATTAGATCGTTGACCTTCGAGACCCAGAGGGACAGAGTAGGTGGGGAGACGTTTTTCCATCTCAGTGGAATGCAATGTCTAGCGGCCATCACTAAAAAGTGAAGCAGCGAGCTTTTGTAGATATTTGTTGGGATGTCACAATGATGGAGGAGGAAGAAGGCCGCGTCCAAACGCGAACTGGTATCTGTTACCTCGGAGATCACTCTCTTCACTCCTTCCCAGAATTCTGCGAGTAACGGACAAGACCAAAAGGTGTGGAGGAGGGTACCATCTTCCCGCCCGCATCTCCAACAGAGAGGTGAAACTGTCGGAAAAATACGATGTAAATGGACCGGGGTCCTGTACCATCGCGAGAGCAGTTTAAAACTGGCTTCTTGGTAACGCGAGCTGATCGAGGTTTTATGAGCCAAAGTAAGGATGCGGGAACGTTGACTTGCGGTAAGGATGATGCCCAAGTCCGCTTCCCACTCAGCGATGTACCCTGGCGGGGGAAGATCCGGCGGGTTTAGAAGGAGATGGTAGATCGTGGACAGTGTGTGACGAGCTGGCTCGGAGCCAACACACATCTCTTCCAACGGGGATCTAGACTCTTGGAATAAAGCCGGAGACGATAATGAAGAGAAGAAATGGCGGAGCTGAAATATGCGCCAATGGCCCAGAGGTTGGAGTTCAGGCAGATGCGACAGCTTCGAGAGGGAGAGCCACTCCGCGTTCTTAAGGAAGTGCGCTGCCCTAAATATACCAGACGTGAACCAAGCCCGGAAGACCGAATCTGTCAACCCTGATGGGAAAGCAGGATTCCCCAGAATCGGAAACATGGGGGAGCAGATGGGCAATAGGCTTTATCGGACCTTATGAAGAGAACAACATCGCAGTGTGGGGCTAATAGTGGGATGTTGGTGAATGGATTTTAGAAGTCCTCGTTGCAACCACGGAACCACCTCAAGAGGGGCCTCCGTGAAGCTTTGCTCAAGACCCACCCATGACTTGAAGGGGGCGTGTCTACACCAATCCACTACGCACGCTAGGTGAGTTGCTATGTAGTATCATCGGATGTCAGGAAGTGCCAGTCCCCCCGACTCCCGTGACCGACACAAGAGCGTTCGACTAAGGCGTGGAGGCTTACCATTCCAGACAAAGGAAATTTGTAAAGAGTTGACTGCTTTGAAGAACGAGGGTGAAATTGCTATAGGCAGAGCTTGGAATAAGTAAAGTAGTCGGGGAAGAATATTCATTTTAAAAATAGTTCAGCGACCCATCCACGTGAATGTGCCCCCCCTCCATCTGGCACAATCCGTTTTCACTTCGGTAGGAAACACTGGGAAGTTCAAATTAAAAAGCTCCTTAAGATCCGCCGGGATGCGCACTCCCAAGTATTTGAGTGCCTTAGAGTTCCATTTAAAGCTAAAGGATTGCTCCAATGTGCGTAGAAGGGAGGAGGGGATGGAGACATTCATGGCCTCGGATTTGGAAAAGTTTATTTTAAAATTGGATAGACTGGAAAATCGACTAAATTCCTGCATCAGGTTCGGGAGGGAGATAGACGGGTTGGTCAGGAAAAACAACAAGTCATCTGCGTACGCTGCAACCTTGTCGACCCGAGCTCCCACTTCTAGGCCCTTAATGTCAAGGTTCGCTCTGATATGCCGTAGGAATGGTTCCAAGGTCAGGATAAAAATCAAGGGGGATAAGGGGCAACCCTGGCGGGTCCCGTTGTGGATATTGAATTCTTCCGAAAGGATCCCATTCACGCGTACCCTCGCAGACGGGCAAGAGTATAACGACATTATCCATCCCATCATTTGTGGACCAAGGCCAAGTCGGAGAAGAGTTTCCTCCATATACGTCCAATTGACTCTGTCAAATGCTTTTTCAGCATCTGTTGACAAGAGCATAAGCGGAACTCGAGATAGTTTAGCCTTATGAATGAGATTGATTGCCTTCGTGGTATTATCACGGGCCTCTCTGCCCAACATGAACCCTGCCTGATCAAGATGTATGACACCGCTGAGTAATGGGGCCAAACGCACTGCCAAAATCTTTGCAAAGAGTTTGACGTCTGCATTAAGAAGGGAAATTGGCCTATAACTTGCGCATTGAGAGGGATCTTTCCCTGGCTTGGGGATCACTGCGATATGTGCCCTGAGCGCGTCAGGTGGGACGTGAGCGGAGGAGGAGAAAGAATTCAAGGACGCTAAGAAATGCGGACTAAGGACAGCGAGGAATTTTTTATAATAGGGAAGCGTAAACCCATAAGGTCCAGGGGCCTTACCAGAGGCAGAGTTTTTGAGAGCGTCGGATAGTTCTGGCGCGGTAATTGGGACCTCTAGAGCATTGAGAACCTCCTCAGACAGGGAGGGGAGGCCCGACTCCGCAATATAGGACTTAATATTTGCACGTAAATCTCTCGAGAGCGTGGCCGGATTGGTGGAGTCGGTGTCATAGAGTGAAGCATAAAAGTCGCGGAATTGTGACGCTATGTCCAAAGGCAGATTAACTCGAGTAGTAGGAGAGGTTGTAATAAAAGGTACATAAGTGCGCGCTTGTTGGAGGCGCAATGCTCTGGCAAGAGACTTGCTACATTTATTTCCGTACTCATAAAAGTGGCGTTTGCATTTGGCGAGAGTGGCTTTCGCCTTGGATAGGAGTAAGGTACGTAGCTCCTCCCATTTTTGAATTAGCGCAACTTTGCATTCCAATTCGTGGGAGCGTTTATGCGTGATCTCCAGTGCCTTAATTTCCGTAAGGAGCCGGGTAATGGCCACCGCGCGCTCCTTTTTCAACCGGGCCCCATGCTTAATGAAGGTACCCCGTACCACACATTTGTGGTCCTCCCATAGTACCCGTGGATTCGTATCTGAGGAGTTATTAGTGACGAAGTAGTCGTCAAGCGTGCGTGACACATCAGAAGAGACCAGGGAATCCTGGAGAAGCGAGGGATTGAGTCTCCATTGGGATTGATGCAGTATAGGAGTTTGCAAAGACAAAGACAGTGTGACAAGGGCATGATTAGAGAAAGAGATTGAGTCAATGTCGGCCGCTTGTACGGTTGGAAGAGACCGGTGTTTGATAAAGAACAAGTCCAGTCTGGAGTAGACATCATGGACAGGTGAGTAAAAGGAGAAGTCTTTGTCTGCTGGGTGTAGTAAGCGCCACGTGTCCACAAAGTTGTGTTCGTGAAGCGTGCGTTTAATACGGCGCAGCTGGGAGTGTGGAATTGACGAAGATCCCGTTGAAACATCCATGGTAGGCTCTAATGCAACATTGAAATCACCCCCCAGAACGATGGTACCCTCTCCAAACTCCTCCAGCACATCCAGAAAGCCGATCAAGGCAGAACCCTGTCCCACATTGGGCATGTAGAAGGACGCAAAGGTGAAAATCTGGGAGTCTATGTTCCCCTTGACTTAGAGCATTCGCCCCATCACAGCACTGCGAGAATCCAAGAATTCCCACGGTAGAGAGCGGGAAAGAAGGATACTCGTCCCCCTGGATTTCGGGTCAGGGGAAAAACTATGATAAGCGTGAGGAAACCATAGTTTAGACAACTTGAAGGGTCTCTGCTCACTCAGATGCGTTTCCTGAAGAAAAGCTACATGTAAGTGTCTAGCCTTCAACAAGTTAAACAGAATGAATGGATCGTTTCCCAGGTCCATGCAGACCCTTGACATTCAGAGAACCTATCCGCAGTTCTGTCTGGGATTGACTTGCTATGTCCCCGGCGGGGAGAGAGGAGGGGGAGGGGAGAGAGGGCAAGGAAGGTAAAAGCGAAAGACCAAGGGAAGGAAGGAGGAATAGACAGAAAAGGGGCCCAAAGGCCGGCTCCTTAGCGGTGTTAAAACCTGTGGAGAAAAAGTTAGAAACAGAACGGGGATAGGGAGAACCAAAGGCACAGAGGGGGGGGCCCCCTGCAGCAGACAGCACAATAACATAAACAAATTCAAACTCGTCCGGTACCCACCAAGAGATGAGTAAGGGAGGCAACGACACTTTATAGACCCTGGCTCTGCAAGCAGGGCCCTATCTACAATGACCAGTTACCTTTTCCCCAAGAACATTAGTAAATAACCACAAAGAATACCCAAGCAAAATTATCGTATAAGTGCGATATCCACCAGCTACCGTTGCCTAAGATGAGGACAGTAAAGCTAGAAGGACATTTAATAGGTATAGGGGGGGAGGAAAAGGGGTACATATAGGTGTCAGTTGAGAGCGGAGGGACAAGGTATGGGAGAGGCGGAAGAAGGCTGGGAAAGACGATAGAGGCGTGTACATCCATTACCCCATTAGTGTACCCATGAGCCAATCTTATAACCTATTAGTTAACAGGAAATGAATTCAGCCCTAAAAAATACATTAAAACAGCCTGATATACATTAATGGAGACTAGCGAAGTAGTGCCGACCAGGTCCAGACCACTGCGCCATTCCCCATCCAATCACCATTAGGAGAGCTGGAGGGAAAGGGAGGGTAGGGAAAGGAAGGGGGAAGGGGATCATGAAACATATTATGCAAAAAGACATGATAAAAATGAGGGGGGGGGGAGAGCGACGACAAGGAACAACGGAAGGTTACAATGTAAGCCTGTGTATATCTACATTTCTGAGTGTAGTTGTGGAATCAACTGCTGCATCATGTGTCCCAAGAGAGTCTCAGCGATCCGCTGTAGTAGTAGCAGCGAGGCAGCTCTCAAAGTTCCGCTAAAAAAGAAAAACCCCTTCTTCGGAGTGGTTGTTGAAGGCACCTGTGACAGAGAAAAAGAAACACTAGGCACTGTAGGAGGCAAAAAGATACTAGGTGCAGTCAATACGTTGCCACGTGGTCAAGGTGAAATCTCCAGAAGGGAATCCCGTTCAGGCCTCTGGAGGTATCGGCAGCGACAGGTCCGGTTGAGACCCCGGTGTCTCTCGGAGCGGGGGCCTAATGCGGGGTAGGCTAGGGCGCCTATTGCGTCGGCGTTGAGGCGGTTCAGGCCGGTCCAATGCCAACCAATCCGGTACCGGAAAAGGCTCAATCTGTAGGAACCTGAATAGTGCATCCAGATCCGAGAAATGGCGAAGAACAAAAGTAGATGCATCTTTCCTGACGACCACGTGGAACGGGTGTCCCCATCTATAGGTGGCTCCTGTCGCTTTGATCTTTTCCAGTAATGGGTGTAGGAGACGTCTCATGTAGAGTGTACGAGGGGAAACATCAGGATAGACCGAAACCCTGCAGCCATCAATAGATACCGGCCCATGTGACCATGCTCCTCTGACAATTAGATCCTTGTCAGAATAGTAATGTAGGCGGCATAGGACGTCCCGGGGGTTTGATGGGTCATGCGGGCCGGGACGGGAGACTCTGTGAACACGGTCTAGTAAGAATGTAGCGTCTAGAGGTCTATTGGTGACCGTATTAAAGATGGCGGTAATCCTGGTCGAGAGATCATCTCTGAGGCCCAGATCTGGGAGGCCTTTCAGGCGTACATTGTTTCTACGGCCCCTGTTTTCCTGATTATCCAACTGGAGTGCTAGGGACTGCATGTGTGTTCTGTTGGAAATGGCCGCCTGCTCCAGAGCTAGCACTCTGCTATCAATAGAAGAAACCGTGTGGTCAATGGTTTTAATCCTAGTGTCCACCCTGTCCACTTCTTGTTTTAAAGCAGCGATATCTTGTTGGTGGGATTGCTCTATTCTTGTGACCAGGGTATCTAAATCCTGTCTGGTGGGGAGAGCCTGAATCAGTGCCCTAAGTAAATGTAAATCCGCATGCAGGGATGGCTGTAATGGCAGGTCTTCTGCAATATTAGGCAGGGGCACAGAAGCTGTCGGTAGCACAGAGAGAGAAAGGACAGGGGACACAGGCGGTACCTCAAGAGAAGTGACTCCGTTCTGTGATGCGGTCGTGTGTCCCAGCGTGCAGGGGCCTACTGGCCTGCTCAGTGCGTCGTCTGATATCCTCGTGGCCGGCTGCTTTGTGGAATCCGCCTTGACACCTGGAGGCATCGGTGCAGCTTTCGGCGCTTGAAAATAGCGCTCCATGCTTGCGCTGCGCGTCTGAGAGCGCAATAAGGAGCGGGAGGGTGTTGAGCCTAGTCCCCGACGCTTTCCGGGCATCTCCTGCCGGTACAAGACGGGATCTGACTGCTCTTTACTCCACCTCTGCACGGAGCTCCCCCAAAGCACGTCTTCACTCCGCCATGGCTAAGCCCCCCCCCCGACTTTGACTACTTAAGGGTAGGGCCACACGGGGCGGCCCTGACACGGTCAAAACGCGGCTAACAATCGCGCCGGCACCATGTTCGGTGCGACTGTCAAACAGCCTGTTAGTGGCCGCATGTTCACGAGGGTAAACCACCCCTTTATCTGCAAAACCGTGCGGCAATGAATTAATTCACCCTTTTATGGCCGCACGATTTTGCAAATTACAACAGCTTACCCCCCCATTCGTTCCCTATGGCAGCGTCGGATAAGGCTGAGCACTGCACTCCACTATCTCTGGCACTCCCATAGAGAATGAATGGAGCGGCAGTGCGCATGAGCATGTAACCAGAATACTCCTTAACAAGGTATGTCAGCCGCTCCTACATAGTGCCAGTGCAGTTGTTGGCCGTGTTGTGACCGTGTCAGGGCTGCTCCATGTGGCTGTACCCTTACGGGGTTGTCTATTTACGCAAATCATGGTTATTTTTTGTATAATAAAAAGTTATACAATTTTTTTCCAATATATTTTCTATAATAATTCCTCATGGCTTTCAAGATCTATACTTGTTATCAAGTAGGAACAGTCATTGTTTACTTCCTTCAGATAAAATTCTGTCCACGGTCATGTGATGGATACGCAGGTGCAGAACTGATCACAGGGTATGTTCACATGGCCTATTTTCGGCCGTTTTTCGGGCCGTAAACGCTCGAAAAATGGGCGAAAAATCGGAAGCAGTAAAACGGCGTTCTGCTCCAACGGGCTGTTTTTTTACGCGGCCGTTTTTCAAAACCAAAAAATGGCCGCGAAAAAGAAGAGCAGGTCACTACTTGGGACGTTTTTGGAGCCGTTTTTCATAGACTATTGAAATCCGCTCCAAAAAAATGGCCGCGAAAAATGCGAGTGGCTTAAAAAACGTCTGAAAATCAGGAGCTGTTTTCCCTTGAAAACAGCTCAGAATTTTCAGACTTTTTGGAGTTTGCGTGTGACTATACCCTTACGGTATGTGTAGCAGGGCTGTGTCTACCTGTGTGTTCATCACATGACCATGGACAAAATTGTATCCACTAGACGTAAACCATGAATGTTCCTACTGAATAACAGCAAGCAGAGATCTTGACAATGGTGAGGAAATAATGCAGAAAGTATATTGGAAAATTTACAATTATTGATTATACAAAAAGAACATTAATTTGCTGAAATGGGACAAAACCCTTTAACTCCCTGCCAATGTCTGTCTAAATAGGCGGTGGCTGGAAAAGTACACCCTGTGCCGTGTGCATGAGGCCTAAAATTGATGATTGTGCAGTGTTGAGAACATGATGATCCACTCTTGTGCTTTGGCTAAATGTTTTTATAGTGTGTTATATAATATACTTACTGAAAATGGTGGCCTTGGCTATTGGAGCAGTTTAAAAGTATTTACATATAAAGTTGTGAAATAAATAAAAAAAAATATGTCTGTTCCCCGCTACCCTCTAAGTAGAGATGTGGTAGTCCAGTTTCGGGTACAGAAACACATGCGGCAGATTTTGTTGCACCTGAATGGAACGCATAAATCCATGCACCTGCTTGAAAAACAACCCCATTTAGATGAATGGAACTGATTTTCAGTTACAGAAATTTCTGCAAAAAAATCTGCCGCATGTGACTGTACCCTTAGGGTATGTGCACACGATAACTGCAAATACGTCTGAAATTACGGATCTGTTTTCAGGAGAAAACAGCTCCTGAATTTCAGACGTAATTGCATGTATTCGCGTTTTGCAGGGCGTCTTTTACGGACGGAATTTGGAGCTGTTCTTCATTGAAGTCAATGAAAAACGACTCCAATTACGTCCCAAGAAGTGTCCTGCACTTCTTTGACGAGGCTGTTATTTTACGAGCCGTTTTTTGACAGTGACGCGTAAAATGACAGGTCGTCGGCACAGAACATCGTAAAGCCCATTGAAAGTAATGGGCAGATGTTTGCCGACGTATTGGAGGCGTTTTTTCAGACGTAATTCGAGGCGTAAAACGCCTCCATTACGTCTGAAAATAGGTCGTGTGAACCCAGCCTTATTCAGCAGTCTAAAGTCCGCAGAAAGCCTGCAGAAACAACGGATTGTCATGAGTTGGGCTAGACTGAATTCGTAGGGAAATAATTGTCTGTCTTTTTAGGGTATGTTCACATGTAACACATTTGTTGCAGAAATTTCTGTGACTACTCCATACATCCCAACAGGGTTTGCAAATATCCTTGCACATTCTTTAGAAACCACCTTATTCGGATGTATGGAATAGATTTTCAGTCACAAAAATGTATGCAATGAATGTGCCACGTGTGACCAACATTTCACACGAACATTTGATACGAACTGAATAATTAGCCGTGTGCCGAACATTTTTTTAACGGCCGTCACACGTTTTCACAGATCCCTCAATAGGCTCAAGTCTATAAGGGATCCGTGAACTCGGGTCCCGCACGGGTGCAAATCGGCCGAGGAAAACGGCCGTTTTTCATAGCCGATTTGACACTAGTTCGTGTGAATAAGGCCTTAATATGACCAGCTGTCACATGACTACTTTTTAAGAGGAGCATTTGGGTAAATAAATACTATTGATGAATTGCTTTGAAGAAGTTTAGTTACAAATTAAAGCTAATTGTCACCTATAGACCGTTCAGCCACAAATCTAAAACCACCTGCCTAGTATTGTGTAGGTCCCCCTCGTGCCACCATAACTGCTCTGGTTCCTTTGAGGCATGGACTCCATAAGATCTCTGAAGGTGTCCTGTATCTGGCACCAAGATGTTAGCAGCAGATCCTTTAAGCCTTGTAAGTTGTGAGGTGGGACCACCATGGATCAGACTTGTTTTTCAGCACGTCCCACAGATTCTCGATTAGATTGAGATCTGGGGAATTTAGAAGCCAAGTCAAAACTTTGAACTCTTTGTAATGTTCCTCAAACCATTCCTGAACAATTTTTGCAGTGTGGCATTAGGGATTACTATTGCCATGAAGGGATGTACTTGGTCTATTGCCATGAAGGGATGTACATCCCTAGAAGAAGCGGGAAATGTGGGGGAATCGCGCATGGGGTGCTCAGTTTTAATGGTCCATATGTTAGGGTCTCATTAGTATCCAACAGAGCCAGCAATCCGTGTCCACCTCTGGCTATCCCTTGTTCTGTGCCCTCTCGCTGCTTCCGCTTGTACCACTAGAGGCAACCCAGCGGTGTCTACTGTCAGGAAATCTAACTATATCACTGACAGAGCGTTACACATAGCGTCACACGCCATGAGTGGCTCATTGCTAAGCGAGCGGCTCACGCAAGTGAGACCAGCTCCGGGGCTCAATTGTCCTACCGCCTGTCACTTCCTCCACAGTGACAAGCGGTGCAGGTGAGAGGGGGTAACCTAGGGCTCACTGCCTCGTACTAGGTGCAGAGTGTGTATGACACACCTTGCCCTAGTCCTCTACACAGAAATCAGCTGGTCACTTCGCTGGTTCAGTTCTCCTGACTAGGGAACTACCAGTCTTTGTACAGCAGTCATCATGTATGTTCGCTAGAATTTGACATTTATGTAGGCAGCCTTCAACATTATCTAGGGAATCATACAAGTGATATTTATTTTGGCTTATCTAGTTGCCATTTCCTACAGTATTTATGCAATAGGGACACTTAATATGATAATTGCAGCAGTGGTGATGGGCATTGCCAACATAGTGATCACTGCCGCTGGCACTGTTGGATAGAAATACATTTATATGCTAATTTTGTCCTTTAGTAGTGCAGCTAAGGGGGTCTTCTGCACACAGATTCATGTAGATCCACATTGGACATAATAATATTTGTTTGTATGTCAATAAAGTTTTTGTTAATTTAATTTTGCTCTCAGGTTGTAGAACCACACACTATTCCTCTCTTCCCTTCTCATTTAATATGTACTTGGTCTGCAACATCATGGCCAGTGTTAACTTGTTTTTTCGCAATTTGTGCTACAGTAGCTCTCCTGTGGGATCGGACCAGATGGCTAGCCTTCACTCGCCACACGCATCAATGAGCCGGTTCGGCTAGCTTTCACTCGCCACACGCATCAATGAGTCGTTTCACCGGTTGTCCTTCCTTGAACCACTTTTGATAGGTACTGACCAGTGCATACCAGGAATGCCCCAATAGACTTGACATTTTGGAGATTCTCTGACCCAGTCATCTAGCTATCACAATTTGGCATTTGTCAAAGTTTTATGTCTGCCCATTTTTACTGTTTCCAACGCATAAACGTCAAGAAATGACTGTTCATTTGCTGCCGATTATATCCCACCCCTTGACAGGAACCACTGTAACAAGATAATCACTGTTGTTTACTTCACCGGTCAGTGGTTTTAATGTTATGGCTGAATGGTGGATATGAATGTAATTTGCCTTGGATACAAAAAAAACGTACACGTTCACCCCAGCTTGTTCTGGCTCTATCAACCACTGAACTTTTCTCCTCCTGTCTGCTAAATATGGAAGGCATTAGTAAACTTAGCTGTTCTGTCCTTTGGCAGTGATCTCTAGCCTGTTATTCATATGACTTTTTTCAGGGTATAGCTTTGATATTTCCCTTTTATCACATGACTAAGCACAACCCTTTCTAATAACCAAAAATAAAGATGTTGAAGCAGTTTTTAGGTGTCTTACCAAATGAGTTTGTGTATAAATATTGTGCACATTGTAAGTGGCATTTCTTCCTGCATATGGAGTGCCGCATATTTAACCAATTAAATTTATACTTTAGATTAAATCATGTACCTTCATGTTATGTAGGTGTATAGAGGTAACACTGTGTGAATTTTACATATACAAAGTGACCTGTTTGGCTGGGTTAATACCTGAGTTTGGCTTTCCGTTGTTCTGCTTAGTGAGAAGAGCAGAACAATAGAAATACCGGAAGCGCCAGTTCTGTAGCACGACCGACACCACCAGTGGCCAACAGAACCCATTGATTTTAATGGGTTCCGTTGGGTTTCCGTCTGGTTGTGTGCTATTGTTTCTGGTATTTTCGGCCAGATCTGGGATGGAGGCCCCTAACGGAGCCTCCAACGCAGATGTGAACGAGGCCCCCACACACACGAATAGTAAAGTTTGTAATTTAACAGATCTCAGCATGATATCACAATGATATATCTACCTATCATGCCCATGACCATGGCCGGCCTTTGGGGTGTGCGACCTGTGCCATCGCACAGTGTGCATCATGCCAGCAGGTGGAGGGGGCGCTGCTCTGGCTTCTTTCCCCTGCTTATGTTTCTGAAGCGGTAATTATGCCAAGACCAGAGAAGGAGCGCCTGGGCGTAAAGGCAGCTGCAGAGTCGCCGGGCCCGGGCGCTCCTTCTCTGCTCTTGGCGTAACTACCGCTGTAGCAGCCAGAGTGGCTGCTATGGGGCCTACAGCGGTAGCAATGCCACATTCAATAGTATCTGTGTCCTTAGAACGCAGATACTATTGAACACTATGGCAGAGCAGGGAGGTATCTCCCTGCTCTGCCATTTACTAGACTACAGCCGATTCGGCCTGCAGCCTATCAGGCGCAGGGACAGGAACCCTACAAAGGCCGGTGTGATGACATCACTGGATCACGCCGGCCTACACAAGGATACCGTCGGCGTTGTAAAGAAGCACAGTTTGTCGTGGGAATGGGGCCAAGGTAAGTATAACGTTTTTGTTTTATTTGTTAAGGGGGCGCAGTCTACAAGGGGGAAGTGAGGGACTGTATGACGCTCGCGCCGAAGGGGGAGATGGGGATCTGTATGTCACTATCTACAAGGGGAAGGTGGGGGCTGTATGGCGCTGTCTACAAGGGGAGGTGGGGGCCTGTATGTCACTGTCTACAAGGGAGGGGGGGCTTTACCAGCACCAAAGCAACCCCAGACCATCACATTACCTCCACCATGCTTGACAGATGGCGTCAGGCACTCTTCCAGCATCTTTTCAGTTGTTCTGCGTCTCACAAATGTTCTTCTGTGTGATCCAAACACCTCAAACTTCGATTCGTCTGTCCATAACACTTTTTTCCAATCTTCCTCTGTCCAATGTCTGTGTGCTTTTGCCCATATTAATCTTTTCCTCTTATTAGCCAGTCTTAGATATGGCTTTTTCTTTGCCACTCTGCCCTGAAGGCCAGCATCCCGGAGTCGCCTCTTCACTGTAGACGTTGACACTGGCGTTTTGCGGCTACTATTTAATGAAGCTGCCAGTTGAGGACCTGTGAGGCGTCTATTTCTCAAACTAGAGACTCTAATGTACTTGTCTTGTTGCTCAGTTGTGCAGCGGGGCCTCCCACTTCTCTTTCTACTCCGGTTAGAGCCTGTTTGTGCTGTCCTCTGAAGGGAGTAGTACACACCGTTGTAGGAAATCTTCAGTTTCTTGGCAATTTCTCGCATGGAATAGCCTTCATTTCTAAGAACAAGAATAGACTGTCGAGTTTCACATGAAAGCTCTCTTTTTCTAGCCATTTGGAGAGTTTAATCGAACCCACAAATGTAATGCTCTAGATTCTCAACTAGCTCAAAGGAAGGTCAGTTTTATAGCTCCTCTAAACAGCAAAACTGTTTACAGCGGTGCTAACATAATTCCACAAGGGTTTTCAAGTGTTTTCTAATCATCCATTAGCCTTCTAACACAGTTAGCAAACACAACGTACCATTAGAACACTGGAGCGATGGTTGCTGGAAATGGGCCTCTATACACATGTAGATATTGCATTAAAAACCAGACGTTTGCAGCTAGAATAGTCATTTACCACATTAACAATGTATAGAGTGTATTTCTGATTAATTTAATGTTATCTTCATTGAAAAAAACTGTGCTTTTCTTTAAAAAAAAAGGAAATTTCTAAGTGACCCTAAACTTTTGAACAGTAATGTATATTATTAAATATTATTATTATACTGTATGGTGGGCACAAAAGGGGGCATTATGCTGTATGGGGCACTAAAAAGGACATAATACTGTGGTGAGGCATTATACTTTTTATGGGGCATTTGTTTTATGGGTGGGGTGCCGAAAGAAAATTTTGCACGGGGCGCCATCTATCCGAAGGCCGGCCCTGCCCATGACAAGCCATGTAAACAAACCCTGTATGGCGGAACACATCTGTAAGCACGCTGTGTGCTGCCTATGGTGCCCCCATGAATAACTCTGTAATACAGCATGTGATAGAGCATGCCACATTTTTTTTCTCACAGATTTTGTTGAAATCGTACAGAGGCACAGTATAGGAGCCTTATTATGGATCTGTACAACACAGATCTATAATACAGAAGTTAGCATTAGGACCTAACTAGATTTATTAGGTGTCAAGTTACCAAATATCCTGGATTATTGGAGAAAAGTATATGATAATTAAAGGAAAAAAGTAACATAGAAAATATGCAATCTTTTTTGTGCGTCTCATAATTAAATACTTCTGCTCAGTCCTCTGCTTACGGTCTTTTGAGATTCCAGATTAGGCCCCCTGCACCCGACCGTGATTACGGGCATGGCCGGCCGCGGACAGCCACTCACATTTGCGAGGCCGTGCTACCATATAAAGTATGGGAGCATGGTCCGTAAAAAGCAAAAAATAGGACATGTTCTATCTTTTGCAGAGCCTTTCTACGGCACGGACACCTTCCTGTAAATATATACGGTGAGGTGTCCGTGGGCAATAGAAATGAATGGGTCCGTAATTACGGACCGTAATTACGAATGAATTCTACGGTCATGTGCATGGGGCCTTATATTGTACTTTTCTGCTGGGATGCTTGAGTTTCTGGACTAATGGATGCTAGAACAATGTAATTTTACTATATATACAGTACGTATGTGGGACAGTTATCACCAGTACTGTGTATGTATAGTATGTATATCATACAACATAAAATAGACTTTCCTGAACTTCTGTTTGAATTACTTACAACTTTAAAAAAGAGAACATCATGTGCAAAATAAATAAACCCGCGTACAAGTGCAGACATGGGGCCTTGTTTACTTTCAGCTTCATTATTGCAGAACCAAACTGTGAAAAGAATGCTTTTGTATGACTGCATTCTACAACCATCTGACATTTTCCTATACATTCAACATTGCCCCACAAGTTTTGTAAATATACGTCTACATCACTGTTCTGAATGTAAGACTCACGTTAGTCTTAAGCGCTTAACTGTCGTGACGGTATGTAGTTAACTGGCTTCTAAGAACGTAACAAAAATCAACAAACAGAGCGGCGACAGATTGTTTATTCACATAAGAGATAGAGACGTGTTCTGTCTGAGCAGTCTGGCATGGTTAACAGCATATCACAAAGTAAGACATTTCCTAAACTTCCTCTGTGTCTTACTAACCTACCACTTGTATGTAAGAAACAAGAAGATCAGAGATGGAAGGGAGTATGACTACAGGATCAGACTACACAGGGTTTATTTGTTGTCTGTTACCATGGAGACGCATAGGTCTTCATAGTAGCTATAGACACAATATGATTAGAGATTTTTAATGAAGACAAGTTGTACACAGCCTTTAATTATATCTGTTCCCGGGAAGGCTGGGTGATAACCAGCGAGAAAATGAAAGCGTTGTTCATGACATAAATCAGATCTGGGGCTACATGGCCATATTTTATAGTGAGCAATATTTGATCATACACAAGTCGTGGTAAAATCGCAGGTTTTCTGCGACACAACATTAATGGTACCCTAAGGGGAAAAAGTTGGCATGTCATGCGCGCATCCTTGTTTCCCATAGTGAAAAATTGAGGTAGTAATCTTGCAACTATAAAGTGAATCGCGTGTGACCAAATATCGCTATGTAGCCCTATTCTTAACCTGTATAGGAAACATGGGAGCTGGATTCTGATGAATTGCTAGAGGTAACACTCCTATGTTTTCTTTGCATTAATTTATATGTTCATGCAGCTGCTCCTATGAAGAACTGTATTGTAAAGACCAAGGTTTCATGTTGCATGTCATTTTAAACCCCCCCCCCGTACTTTCCCTATGTACCATCTGGCCCAATAATAAAAACAGTTGCGGCCAGACAGCACATTGAGGCAAGGTGTGAATGGGCCCTAATAGTTTTCCTGTGGCTCGTCTAATTTCCAGTGTATTTACATGCAGAGGAAGACCACAAATTAAATACAGTCCACAGGACTGGTTTTAATCTGCAGATCAGTGATGGATGAGCAGTCTGTAACGGTTAAGAAACATCTACTAGGAATCAGACCAAGAGCAGGAACACATCTTGGAAGTACACAATGTTTCCAGTGATACTTCAGGTTCTGTTTGAAAAAGGTTTTATAATCAGGATTTCTGCCTTCACAAACTGTAATATTGAATGTTTCTTTCCACATTCAAAATACTAGGATTAAGCCTAAGGGATTCTTTCCAAATTCAAAATACTGGGACTAAGCCTAAGGGATTTCAGACAGTACAGTCAGTGGATCCCTTATAAAATACTTATATCAGAATCACCAATTACAAAGTAATTGTTACTGAATGTGCTCTTTGTGCTCCACAGAAAGTTACTTAAAGGGTAAGGGCTCATGCACACGACCATAGCCATGTGCACGGCCGTGATTTTCGGGTCGGCCGGCTGCGGACTGTCAGCCGCGAGCCGCCCGCAAATTGCGGGACATGCACATGGCCGCGGTCATTATTTTCAATGAGCCCGGACCGCAGAAGACGGCCGTAATAAGACAGGTCTGTTCTTTCTGCGGTGCGGGCTCCCGGGCCGTGCACGGACCGTAAAAACTACGGTCGTGTGCATGGGCCCATAGAAATGAATGAGGCCGCAATTCTCCCGTGGATTTTTGGGGGAATTGCGGCCGCAAAAGCATGTTCGTGTGCATGGGGCCTAAGTTCACCTTACATAGTTACATAGGTTGAAAAAAGACAAGTCCATCAAGTTTAACCTTTCTCAATAAATTAGTCGTCATTCATTGCTTGATTAATTATAACCCTCAATGCCATTCGTCAATAAATAAGCTTCTAGCCTTTTTTTAAATGCTGACATAATATCTGCCATCACTACCACTTGGGGAAGGGCATTCCATAGATTGACCACTCTGACTATAAAGAACCGTTTTCTATATTGATGTCTGAAACGCCTTTCTTCCATACGCAATGGGTGTCCCCCTTGTCCTTTGTAGAGTCCTTGGAAGGAACAGATCATATGCTAGTTCTCTGTATTGACCACACATATACTTATACCTATTAATAAGATCACCTCTAAGACGTCTTTTTTCCAAGCTGAACAAGCCCAATTTTTCTACGCTTATTTAAATCACCAGCGGGCACCGCATAAATGTCACCACATACCCTGAAAAGCACAATCTGAAGACAAAACACAATTGGATATGTATATATGGCGAGAATAAATATCATGAGATAACTATGTATAGTACAAATATATACGTTTTTATTGAAAGTAGTAACACCACATGAAAAAATGTAAAAACATTTAAAATAGCATCAACATGCTACAAGGAATCCCCAAAAAGGGGGGGGGGTAGCCACCCTGATAAGTGGCGAATAATCCAAAGCCCCAACAATACCACCTAATCCCCTAGGTATGCAGTTCTAATATATGCATATAAATGTTGCATCAAACCAACATAGTTACGTGATATATGGAAAAGGGGAAAAGGGGACTGAGTGCCCCACGCGTATCGCCACAATGTGGCTTCCTCAGGGGTTAATTTATTGAGGGGTGTAACCTTACTTATTTAGTCTATAAATGACATACAATAATTGGTACAATAGTATGCACCTTCCGGCGCACTTACCTCTCTCCGGTGGCCCCCATGTGGATCACTGGTCGGCGTCCTCAGTTCCCTGTGCACGCACAGTGTCCCAAACGGAGGCCGACATAGCCACTATGTAAAGCGGCGTTTGCCCTCTGCTGGTGCGCAATTTTTCTAGCATTTCATTGTAAGCGACATTTGAACAAAATTTTATCGTTTATATACAGATGTAATCTGCACAAATAGTTGAGTAACTTTGTAAATATATTGCATTACTTATACACAGTTACAGCCTGTATTATGGCCCATGGCCGCATTCACATATTTGTATATGGACAGTGACGTCAGGGGCTTCCCCAGGGCCAAAGTCTTCAGCTAGTGCGCTCCCGATGCTCTGGCCGGAGACTCTGGCATTGTAAACCTCCTGACGTCACTGTCCATACATATAGCTGTTAATCACAGCGTTTCAGATAACGCTCTGCCCGGGGGGTTCAAGAGAAATATCCCACTTTATGCCTATATAGTGAGATACATTACAGCCTTCCATCCTCCCAATGCAGTGGCGTATCTACCGCCATAGCAGCCAAAGCAGCTGCTATAAGGACTGCGGCACAAGGGGGCCCGTGTCGCTTGCCGGCGCGGCCACCAAATGCCCGGTGGTGCCGCTAGCATCCGCTGTAGCTGCCACAGCGGTAGCAACGCCGCACTCAATAGTATCTACGTCCTTTGAATGCTATGGCAGAGCAGGGATGTATGTCACTGCCTTGCCATTTACTAGGCTACAGGCCATGGTCGGAACACGTCACTGAATCACGCTGACCTATGCAAGGATCCCGTCGGCATTGAGAATGTTGTGGAGCAACTCCGTTTGTCATATGAGTAAATGTTTTTGTTTTATTTTCGGGGCACTGCCCACAAGAAGGGGGAAGTGGGGGCACTATCTACAAGGGGGGGTTGTATGGCACTGTTTACAAGGGGGAGGGGGGCACTATCTACAGGAGGAAGTGGCACTATCTACAAGTGGGGTGTGACACTATCTACAGGGGGGTTGTATAGCACTGTCTACAATGGGGCTGTATGGCACTATCTACAGGGGGGCTGTATGGCAGAATCTACAGGAGGGCTGTATGGCACTACCTACAAGGGGGGATGATATGATCTACAGGAGGACTGTATGGTAGAATCTACAGGGGGGCTGTATGGCACAATCTACAGGGGGGCTGTATGGCACAATCTATAGGGGAGCTGTATGGCAGAGTCTACAGGGGGGGCTGTATGGCACTATCTAAAGGGGGGCTGGATGACACTGTCTTCAGGGGGGGCTGTATGGCAGAATCTACAGGGGGGCCTGTATGGCAGAATCTACAGGAGACTGTATGGCAGAATCCATAGGGGGGCTGGATGGCACTATCTACAGGGGGCTGTATGGCACAATCTAAAGGGGGCACTATCTAGAAGGGAGGGCTGTGTGTGTCACCCAGGGGAGTCAAAAGTTTCCTATGGGGCCCAGTCTTTCCTAGTTACGCCCCTGTCCCGACATATACCTCAGATGAAGATAACAAATGTGATATGAATGGGGCCTTATTGATATACTCCAATAACCTCTACATCCACAATGTAAGAGAAAGCAGCAATCCAAATAGCAAAGAAAAGTTCAGGATATTTTTACTACTAAACTGGAGCATTTTTCAACAGCCTTACATGCAGTTGAAATTGGATACAATTTGCAGATTTGCCCAAGCATTAGGTCTTCTTACATTTTGAATGCAAATATACTTAGAACATATACATAAAACCATATTATCACATTTGTTACATTGTTCCAACAAATTAGTAAATTTTCCGTACATAAGTCCCACAGCTGAGAATAATCTTTTCTATTTCTTCCTTTCCAAAGTATTTGTGGAAACTATACATCATATACCCACTATTTTAGTCACCTTCAGAGTGATTTCACCATTATAACTTTAAGTCTTGGTGTAGAGATGAATGCTTTGGGTTCCTAGAGCACTCGGCTGACTTTTCATTGGGGTACAAACTGTTTTCTGCAGATGATTTGCACCTAAATGGAAGGGGGTTCGCTGTGCTGGGGGAGAGAATTCTAGCTGGGGTGGAGGAGTATTTAAACTGGGGCTGAAGACGGAGGTCAATGTAGAAAATAAAGGGGTAGTTAGGTTAGAGAGGGGTCAGACTAAATTGGTGTCGGGAGAAATAGGCTGTGGAGAGAGGGCTAGACAACAAGATAAGGAGATCTTTTGTTACAAAACAGGAATGAAAACAAAAATGCCCAAATAATGTAAAATAATCACATTTCTGATACTGAAACTGAAAAATTGCAAGGCAAGTTAAAGTGTATGTTCACAAATGGCAGATGTCTAGTAAGCAAAATGGGGGAGCTGGAGACCTTGGTACTGGAAGAAAATATAGATATAGTTGGTGTCGCTGAAACATGGCCGGACTCTTCACACGACTGGGCTGTAAATCTACAGGGTTTTACACTGTTTAGGAAAGACAGGACAAATAGGAAAGGCAGTGGTGTATGTCTGTATGTGAGAAGTGATATGAAGGCAAGTGTGAAAGAGACAATAGTGGGTGTAGATTGTGAGGAGATTGAAACCTTGTGGGTGGAATTACAAAGGGAGGTAAACACTGAAAAAATTACTTTTGGAGTAATCTATAGACCCCCCCAATATAACTGAGGAGATGGAAGATCAGCTATGTAAACAGATGGAGCGGGCTGCACAGGCGGGTACAATAGTAATGGGAGATTTTCATTACTGGGATATTAATTGGTGTCATGGTTCGGCTTCAACTGCAAAGGGGAGACATTTCCTAAACCTGTCGAAGGAAAATTTTATGGGCCAGTTTGTGGAAGACCCGACTAGAGGTGAAGCTCTGTTGGATCTGGTCATTTCTAATAATGCAGAGCTTGTTGGGAATGTGAATGTTCATGAAAACCTTGGTAACAGTGATCACAATATAGTTACATTTTACCTATACTGTAAAAAACAAACAGGCTGTAAAGGATCTGTCAGACACAGCCTCTGTGTCGACGCCCGTGGGTAATTGGTCTGCACCTGCTCCTATGTCTGTGAGACTGACTCCATCTTCCAGTGGCGGATTAAGTAGACCATGGGCCCTGGGCTGTTACCCAAACTTGGGCCCCCCTTCCTCACCGCCGCCCTGCCGCGCCGTAACTATTTTTAACACTACCTTTTTGGGCAAGCATTAACAGTGTTACGATTTCCCTTGTCACAGCGCGGTGTCCCTACATACTGAGAGTATCACACTGTGCAGGGACACAACCTCCTGACAAGGGGAATTGTCTATCAGTCCTGGACTGCAGAAAGACTTTTTGTTAAATACAAGGATTCCTATAATAAACATGTCAGGAAAGGTGACAGATTCTCTTTAAATCTAGTGACTCACAGGTGACGACGTCTCAGATTCTAGTAGTTTTTTTCCTCTTTTCTTCTCCATCCGGTCCAGCGCTCATGACGACTTCTCCCGGCCATGACTCATTTCTGCAGAATTTGCCACTCAGACGTCTCCTCACTTTTCCAACATTTCCACACCTATAAACGAAAATAAAGTTATCATGGTGCCACATACTGTGCCCCTAAATATAATAGCACCAAACACTGCGTGCCTGAATATAATAATACCACACACTGTAAAACACCACATACACACAGCCCCCTGTACATAGTGCCACACACAGCCCCTGTAGATATTACACACCCCCATAGATATCGCCATACACAGCCCCCTCTATATATCACACATCCCCCTCGTAGAGAGCGTTACACACAGCCCCCTATAGATAGTGCCGTACAGCCCCCCTGTAGAGAGCGCCACACAGCCCTCCCCCTCTTGTAAATAGCACCAAAAAGCCCCCCCTATAAAGAGCGCCACACACATACCACTGTGGATAGCACTACACAGCCCCCCTTGTATATAGTGCCACACAGCTCTCCCCCTTGTATATAGTGCCACACAGCGCTCCCCCTTGTATATAGTGCCTCACAGCGCTCCCCCTTGTATATAGTGCCTCACAGCGCTCCCCCTTGTATATAGTGCCTCCCAGCGCTCCCACTTGTATATAGTGCCTCACAGCGCTCCTCCTTGTATATAGTACCTCACAGCGCTCACTCTTGTATATAGTGCCTCACAGCGCTCCCCCTTGTATATAGTGCCTCACAGCGCTCCCCCTTGTATATAGTGCCACAAGGTTATGTACACATTTAAAAACTTTATATTATAATTATATATATATATATATATATATATATATATATATATATATATATATATATATATATATATATAGTGTATGTGTGTGTATCAGTGTGATTTATGAAAAAATATTTTTACTTTTTGAGATACAGCTGCTTTGTATCCTGTATCCGTCAGGTCAGCAGGACTGACAGGATCAGTGACACGCAGGATCCACCTCAAATCTATCACATTTAAGATTATAATTTAGCGCAGGGCCCGTTTCACTGATCCCGTCAGTCCTGCTGACCTGACGGATACAGGATACAAAGCAGCTGTATCTCAAAAAGTTAAAATATTTTTTAATAAAACGTAATTACAAAGTTGCCCCAAACACACATTTTTATTAAAAAAAAATAAAACCGACGTGATTTTTGCGACGTTTTTTCCGTAGATAATGCAGCTTTCGTTTTTTTAGCGTTTTTATACACACCTTTTTTGCTATTTTAGAATTTTTATTCATAAAGTTTGAAAATAATAGTAAAAAAATAAGCTTTTTTACGTTTCAGCTATTTTTTTTTTTGGTAATAACATAGTTTTACCCTAAAATAGACCTTTTATTTGTAATCGTCATTGTCTACCGTAAATTTTAATATATTACATGTCTATATTAGGGTAATTGGGTCAGCGCTAGTGTTACAACAATGATTGGCGGGGGGGGGGAGGGCGACGTTTTTATTGGGGTGGGTATTTTATGTGTATTTATTATTACATTTTTTGTTGCACTTTACTTTATTATTTTTTATTACTATGGTCTGTCCCCCAAAGGTCAAAAAAGACCTTTGGGGAACTTTATATATTTTTTTTCTTTGTTTTACATCATCTTTTCCACTGTAACTGGAGCTGCACAGCAGCCCCAGTTACAGGGGAAATCAGCCCTCTCATAGTGACGATTGTCACTAATAGGGCTGTGCTGGGTCTAGTAAGACCCAGCAACAGTCTGCCACTAACGGCACCCGGCGATCATGTGACCAGTCACATGATCACCGGGAGGAATAGAGACAGCACCGCTGCTGCTGTCTCTATTCCTTTACACAGCGTTCATTGAGCGCTGTGTAAAAGAGATCAGAGAAGACAGAAGCAGCGAAAGCTGCTCCTATCTTCTCCTCAGGGTCCCCGGCAGTCACTGACAGCCGGAGACCCGACATTCAGCTGCCCGATCGCGCGGGCAGCAAGTTAAAACCCGAGCCGTAGAAAGTCTATGGCTCGGGTTTTAAGGACCCGTCCCTGACCGCTGGCCGTAAAAATACAGCCAGCGGTCAGGAACCAGTTGGGCAGGAGGATAAGCCTATACTGACCTCAGCGCCGGTGACCGCCCGCCCGGCTCTTCTCCCTCCTGCTGCTTTGGAGTAACAGAACAGCCGTCCGTCGCTGTTCTGTTACTCAATGGCGGCGGCCCGCACTTGTCAGGGAGGCGTGTCCTACCCCTTTCCCGGCCAATTCCCTGCTCCTCCTCATCTTCGGCACTTAGCAGCGCTAGCGCGCTGAATAGATTTAGCAGATGATGTGCGGTTCGGGCTGCCATGGGCCCCCTGGGAGCCTCGGGCCCCGGGCGGCCGCCAGAAACGCCCATATGATAATCCGCCACTGCCATCTTCCACCACTCAGGATGGCAGGCTTAGGAGTGGGAGAGCCTATCACAGCCTGGCCAGACGGAGCTAGCTCCCGCCCTCTGTCTATTTATACCTGCCTTTCCTGTTCCTCCTTTGCCTGTGATTCTGCTCTGCTTGTTTCCTGGCTCTGCTGCTGCTTGAACTACTGATCCTCTGCTTGTTACTGACCTTGGCTTTACTGACCACTCTTCTGCTCTGCTTTCTGGTACCCCGTACACTCCTGGTTTGACTCGGCTCGTTCACTACTCTCGTTGCTCACGGTGTCCCCGTGGGCAACTGCCCCATTTCCCTAGCTTCTGTGTACCCTTGTCTGTTTGTCCGTCGTGCACTTACTGAGCGTAGGGACCGCCGCCCAGTTGTACCCCGTCGCTTAGGACGGGTCGTTGCAAGTAGGCAGGGACTGAGTGGCGGGTAGATTAGGGCTCACCTGTCTGTCTCCCTACCCCGTCATTACACAGGCTGGGAGGGCAAAAACACTTAATTGTAAGAAGGCAAATTTCCCCAGGATGGCGGCTGCAATTCAAGATATAGACTGTAAAGAACTAATGTCAAATAATGGTAAAAATGATAAATGGGAGATCTTAAAATCTACTTTCGGTAATTATAATGCAAAATGTATTCCTATAGGTAACAAGTATAAACAACTAAAATGAAACCCCACATGGCTACCTTCTGTAAAAAGGGCAATACATGACAAAAAAAGTTTATTTGAAAAATACAAATCTGAGGGTACATCTGTAGCCTTTGTAAATTATAAAGAGCGTAATAAAATCTGAAAAAAAGTAATAAAATCAGCAAAAATACAAAATGAAAGGCAGGTAGCCAATGATAGTAAAACAAATCCCAAGAAATTCTTCAAGTATATAAATGCAAAAAAGCCAAGGTCTGAACATGCAGGACCCTTAGATAGTGGTAATGGGGAGTTGGTCACAGGGGATCAAGAGAAGGCAGAGTTACTAAATGGGTTCTTCAGCTCTGTATATACAACAGAAGAAAGAGCAGCTGATATAGCCGGTGCCAGTGCTGTTAATATATCAGTTGATATACTGAATTGGCTGAATGTAGATATGGTCCAAGCTAAGTTAAATTAAATAAATGTTCACAAGGCCCCGGGACCAGATGGGTTACACCCTAGAGTTCTTAAAGAGCTTAGTTCGGTTATTTCTGTCCCCTTCTTCATAATATTTAGAGATTCTCTAGTGACTCGTATAGTGCCAAGGGACTGGCACAGGGCAAATGTGGTGCCTATTTTCAAAAAGGGCTCTAGGTCTTCCCCGGGTAATTATAGACCAGTAAGCTTAACATCCATCGTGGGAAAAATGTTTGAGCGGCTATTGAGGGACTATATACAGGATTATGTGACAAAAAATAGTATTACAAGTGACAGACAGTACGGTTTTACTAAGGACAGAAGCTGTCAAACCAACCTGATTTGTTTTTATGAAGAGGTGAGCGGAAGCCTAGACAGAGGGGCCGCTGAGGATATAGTGTTTTTGAGCTTTGCAAAGGCATTTGACACTGTCCCTCACAGACATCTAATGGGTAAATTAAGGACTATAGGTTTAGAAAGTATAATTTGTAATTGGATTGAGAATTGGCTCAAGGACCATATCCAGAGAGTTGTGGTCAATGATTCCTACTCTGAATGGTCCCCGGTTATAAGTGGTGTACCCCAGGGTTCCGTGCTGGGTCCACTATTATTCAACTTATTTATTAATGATATAGAGGATGGGATTAATAGCACTATTTCTATTTTTGCAGATGACACCAAGCTATGTAGTAATGTTCAGTCTATGGAAGATGTTCGTAAATTACAAGCTGATTTGGACACACTAAGTGTTTGGGCGTCCACTTGGCAAATGAAGTTTAATGTAGATAAATGTAAAGTTATGCATCTGGGTACCAACAACCTGCAGGCATCATATGTCCTAGGGGGAGCTACACTGGGGGATTCACTTGTTGAGAAGGATCTGGGTGTACTTGTAAATCATAAACTAAATAACAGCATGCAATGTCCATCAGCTACTTCAAAGACCAGCAAGATATTGTCGTGTATTAAAAGAGGCATGGACTCGCGGGACAGGGATGTAATATTACCACTTTACAAAGCATTAGTGAGGCCTCATCTAGAATATCCAGTTCAGTTCTGGGCTCCAGTTCATAGAAAGGATGCCCTGGAGTTGAAAAAATACAAAGAAGAGCAACGAAGCTAATAAGGGGCATGGAGAATCTAAGTTATGAGGAAAGATTAAAAGAACTAAACCTATTTAGCCTTGAAAAAAGACGACTAAGGGGGGACATGATTAACTTATATTAATATATTAATGGCACATACAAAAAATATGGTGAAATCCTGTTCCATGTAAAACCCCCTCAAAAAACAAGGGGGCACTCCCTCCGTCTGGAGAAAGAAAGGTTCAACCTGCAGAGGTGACAAGCCTTCTTTACTGTGAGAACTGTGAATCTATGGAATAGTCACCGCAGGAGCCATCACAGCAGGGACAGTAGATGGCTTTAATAAAGGCTTAGATCATTTCCTAGAACAAAAAAATATTAGCTCCTATGTGTAGAAATTGTTTCCTTCCCTTTTCCCATTCCTTGGTTGAACTTGATGGACATGTGTCTTTTTTCAACTGTACTAACTATTTAACATAATATTTTTTGGGGGGGGGGGGGCAAACATAGCTTGGTAGTGAATTTGGATGTTATGGGCTAAATTGCCTTACAGAATTGGGTTCCTGGATTTAAACCTGACCAAGGTGCAACAACTTGAAAAACCTTACTGATAGGTTAACTGGCCTCCTACGAAATTAACCTTAGGCCGGGTTTACACGAGCGTGTGCGTTCTGCGCACGCAAAAAACGTGGCGTTTTGCGTGCACAAAAGGCACTTAACAGCTCAGTGTGTCATCAGCGTATGATGCGTGGCTGCGTGATTTTTGCAGCCGCCATCATTATGACACTCCGTTTGGATGTTTGTAAACAGAAAAGCACGTGGTGCTTTTCTGTTTTCATTCATCCCTTACAGTGCTGTTGCGCTAATCACACTTGTCCCACGGAAGTGCTTCCGTGTGACATGCGTGGTTTTCACGCACCCATTGACTTCAATGGGTGCGTGATGCGCGAACAGCGCACAAATATAGGACATGTCGTGCGTTTCACGCAGCGGACATACGCTGCGTGAAAATCACGCACCTGTCTGCACGGCCCCTATATATCGCTGCGACGCACGTGAAAATTAGATTGTGAGCCACATTGGGGACATGGACTGTTGGGAATGGTGACAATTTCTGTGCAGCACTTTGGAATATGTTGCCACTATATAAATGTTTATCGGAGAGCTGGACGAGGTGGCACATTGCCGCAACTCGTGCTGTTTACGCCTCTTTGCCGGTTTGATTGCACTATATAAGTGTTGAGATATTTTTTTTTCCTTCTCTGTAAGGGCAGATGGCTTCATAAAAATGGTCTTTGGTCAAAACTGGCCTAAATATATTGGTAAATCAGATTTTAAAGTGGAATTAAAAGGGTTGTCTCTCGTATCGTATTCAACACATTTTTAAAAATAATAAAATGGAAAGCGCTCCATAGTGCAGTGAATATGTAAGAACAAATAGTGAATAATCCACTGAGCGGACAGAGCCGCACTTACCACACAGAGTTGTGCAATACACAGGCACAACTCTGGGATGCACGTGTAGATGTAATACCAACCCTCAGTTCAGTGTGGCTGCTGCTCCACCTGCAGACCTTAATTTCGAGACCAATAAGATATACCATCAAGAGAAGAAAAAAGATGCAGGATCCAATGGGCGTCCATTGCATCCTGCATTTTTTTTCTCTTGATGGTATATTTTTGAAAAGAAGACAGCTTCACTAACCCGCTCAAGGACAGCTGTGCCTTGACAGAAATGTAGCATTATATGGTGGACAGTAAAATGGCTGTTCGTATAATGTATGGAGGCGGTGGATGCGCCAAAGCTGTTCTTGTGCCCTAGTAGGGCATATAGACAGTAATTGTTGTTGTCGTGAGACATACCCGTTAAGACTAATGTTCACTTAAAAGGCCAGGTGTATTCTATTATCATTATTTTGAAGCCATAAATTGTCAGGTTAATAAAAAACACAAATACATTTTCCAGCAGATGTTTTGTGATAACCTTTTTCTTACTTTCACTTGAAGATATCTGTGACAGGGAATCTGCTGGTTCAAAGTCTGTCACAGCATGCACTGCCTCATCCTCTATGTGCGTGAGAGTCAAACTGCTTCACAACATGATATGATGAGGAAGGTCACCCTTTTGAGTTTATTCCCAAAACTTATATTCAAAGAAAATGCATAAACAAGTCTAAACTTCTCAAAACTAACACGTCTCTGGAACAAATAATGTGTCCGTGTCCAATTGAGGCACAAACATTACAAGTACACAAAAAAAAGACATAAAAATGACAAAATGTGTACTAAACAAGTAAAGGTTAATGGACTTGTGCAAAACCTCACTGTAATCAAAGCAAAATTATAGGGGTTAAAAAAAAATGTAAATCCCTTTTAATTGGTGGGACCCCTCACAATTAGTTACTATAGGCGGATGAACTTCGTTCTGAGTATTCAGTGTCCAGGATTACATGGTAATATACGGTTTATGGCCAATAGTTAAATCTCTGAAGATGGCTGAGGAAAATTGATGGTTGCTGAGGACTACAGACCCTTCGTTCTAGTGATTGGTTAGTGTCTCAGCACCTGGACCCCCACCAATCAGAGCTTCTGACATGTGACCCTTTAGGGATTGGATTCGAATTTTTAACAACAGGTTCCTTGTTTTTCAGACGAAGACATACGCGCGTGGGGGTCACAGTGTTTTGTGGTGTATCGCGCCATTGAAAATTATTCTAATAATAAGATAAAACAATTACGATATTCCAAATACCCCCTACATTAAAGTGGACTCTAAATAAAGAAATTCCCTGTCCAGAATACTTTAGTGTGGATTGCCACACTATGTATATAATTATATAAGTATACAGACCTACCCACACATTATATTAAACTCACCCATTACGTATAGGCCTATATGGGCACATTCAATATCCTAAGCGTGCTCAGCCCATTTAGTTAGGCTGTGCACATGAGAAGGGTGGAGGACAGTGCGGAGTGTGCAGTAAGCCGCGACAACTCTCTCGGATAATGCACAGATACGGTGCAAGGAGCAAGCTCAGTACATATATACAGCACCAGAACAAAGCTCAGTACATATATACAACACCAGAACAAAGCTCAGTACATAAATACAACACAAGAGCAAAGCTCAGTACATATCTGCAACACCAGAACCAAGCTCAGTACATAAGTACAACACCAGAACAAAGCTCAGTACATAAATACAGCACCTACCCGTACAGGTAATACTAGGCTGCTGCTGCTTTATTGTATCTGGCTGGTTATGAAAAATAACCAGCCAGATACAACACAGCAGCAGCAGGCAACATTACCAGGGTGGTAGGGGCCACTGTTTTTGCCCTTCCCCAGCCTAATACTACCAGCCTGCGGCCACCCCGGTGCCTGCCCGTCACTACAGATGCTCGGGTACTGGTTCGTTCCCGGCTCTTCCCAGTACCCCTGGTGGCGGTGGGTACCGGGGTAATAATGGGGGTTAGTGTTAGCCTCTGCACCTGCTAACATTAAGCCCCGCCTTAGTAATGGAGGTTGTCAATGAGCCAGCGGACATTACTAAGGCGGTAATAATAATAATAATAATAATAATAATAATAATATGTGTACAAGCACATAGAAAAAATATTTTATTGAAATAAAAAAACACAACCCCCATTAACCATTTTATTGAGAATAAAAAAACGCTGTCATAGAAGTCCTCGAATCCGAAGTAGTCCAACAACCAAACCTGTAAAATAACACAAACACACATATAAAAATAATTAGTAACACATAAAAAAGCAAAACAATTATTATTCTTACCTTTCCTGAGTCCAGCGCTGGAGCCGCAATGTCAGCGAGCTGGGCCCTATATCTAATCCTATCATGTGTGATACTGTCTGCTGGGCCACTGTATCTAATCCTATCATGTGTGATACTGTCTGCTGAGCCAATGTATCTAATCCAATCAATAGTTTATAGGGCCGTAGTGCTATAGATATGTTATGCTGTCTCCTCTACACACACACACATTTTTTTGGGGCGGACACATATGTATTGGGGCTATTTCCCCTGACATTTTAAGTCCTTAGTGACGCCCCCGGCTGCTAGTGCTGCATTGCTGGGTCACTTAGGAGACCCAGCGATGCAGCTGAAAGCTGCGGATCGTCGGCCATGAGAAGTTTGCGTGGGGGGGGCCCAATAAGAACTTTTGCATCGGGGCTTATGAGCCTTTAGCTACGCCCCTGACCAGAACCAAGCTCAGTACATAAATACAACACCAGAACAAAGCTCAGTACATATATACAGCACCAGAACAAGCTCAGTACATATATACAACACCAGAACAAAGCTCAGTATATATACTAGTCCTTCTCAATGAATTAGAATATCATCAAAAGTTAATTGATTTCAGTAATTCAATTCAAAAAGTGTCTCTCATATATTATATAGATTCATTACACACAGAGGGATGTATTTCCAGCATTTTTTTCTTGTAATATTGATGATTATGGTAACAGTTAATAAAAACCCACAATTTAAGTCACTCAGAAAATTAGAATATTATATAAGCCCAATTTCACAAAAATGATTTTTAATACCGAAATGTTGTCCTACTAAAAATGTCCAATATCTGCCCTCAATACTTGGTCGGTGCTCCTTTTGCATGAATTACTGCATCAATGGTGTGGCATGGGGGCGATCAGCCTGTGGCACTGCTGAGGTGTTATGGAGGCCCAGGTTGCTTTGATAGCGGCCTTCAGCTCGTCTGCATTGTTGGGTTCGGGGTCTCATCTTCCTCTTGACAATACCCTATAGATTCTTTGTGGGGTTTAGGTCAGGTGAGTTTGCTGGCCAATCAAGTGCAGTGATACTGTGGTTATTACAACAGGTATTGGTACTTTTGGCAGTGTGGGCAGGTGCCAAGTCCTGCTGGAAAATGAAATCAGCATCTCCATAAAGCTTGTCAGCAGAGGGAAGCATGAAGTGCTCTAAAATGTCCTGCTAGACGCTGCGCTGACTCTGGACTTGATATAACACAGTGGGCCAACACCAGCAGATGACATGGCTCCCCAAACCATCACTGACTGTGGAAACTTCACACTGGACCGCAAGACACTTGGATTGAGGCCTCTCCACTCTTCCTCCAGGCTCTGGGACAAGATTTCCAAATGAAATGCAAAATTTACTTTGTGAAGTTTCCACAGTCAGTGATGAAGCAACCTGGGCTTCCATAACAGCTTAGCAGTGCCACAGGCTGATCGCCTCCATGCCACGCCACATTGATAACACCTCAGCAGTGGCACAGGCTGATCGCCACCATGCCACGCCATTAATGCAGTAATTCATGCAGAGTCGGAGCCCCGACCAAGTATTGAGGGCAGATACTGCACATACTTTTCAATAGGACGACATTTCAGTATTAAAAATAATTTTTTTAATTGGGCTTATATAATATTCCAATTTTCTGAGACACTAAATTTTGGGTTTTCATTAACTGTTCCCATAATCATCAACATTACAAGAAAAAAAATGCTGTAAATAGATCCCTTTGTGTGTAATGAACCCATATGATATATGAGAGACACTTTTTGAATTGAATTATATATCTTTAGAGCTTGGTTGTCCTGATATATATGTACTGAGCTTGGTTCTGGTGGGTATATATGTACTGAGCATGGTTCTGATGCGGTATTTATGTACTGAGCTTGGTTCTGGAGTTGTATATATGTACTGAGTTTGGTTCTGGTGTTGTATATATGTACTGAGCTTGGTTCTGGTGTTGTATTTGTGTACTGAGCTTGGTTCTGGAGTTGTATACATGTACTGAGTTTATTTCTCTTGCTGTATATATTTACTGATCTTGGTTCTGGTGCTGTATTTAAGTATTGAGCTTTGTTCTGGTGTTGTATTTATGTACTGAGCTTTGTTCTGAGTTGTATATATGTACTGAGTTTGGTTCTGGTGTTGTATATGTGTATGAGCTTTGTTCTGATGTTGTATAGATGTACTAAGCTTGGTTCTGGTGCTGTATATATGTTCTGAGCTTCTCTTTGGTGCTGTATATATGTATTGAGCTGGGTTCCAGAGTTGTATATATGTTCTGAGCTTCTCTTTGATGCTGTCTATATGTATCGAGCTTGGTTGTTAATATGAATATAACTCCAGAACCAAGCTCAGTACATATATATACAGCACCATAACCAAGCTCAGTACATATATAAAGCACCAGTACAAATACAGCTGAGTACAGAGATGATTTGCAAATTTAGTTTAACCCCTGCCATATAAGTTTGTACGGAATAAAACTACAGCTCCCAGTATAGCCAGAACGATGGTAAGGATATTCTGGGAGTTGCGGTTTCACAAAAAAGAACGATACACACATCATCTCGCTGCAGATCATACCGTGACTACAGTACTAAGCAGTCACAGGGAGAATAAACATTTACATTTAGTGACTCACCGGTGACGACTTCTCAGATTCGTTCTTTTTCTCTTTACTTTTCCATCTGGTCCAGAACTCTATGATGCCTCCTGGCCATGACCCATTTCTGCGGAAATGGGTCAATTTGCTCAATCAGATGTCTTCAGAAGCTCACTTTTTCAAAATTTCTGCACCTATAAACGAAGAGCAAATTCTTATGGTGCCACACTCTATGCCACTAAATATAATAGTATCATACACTGTGTCCCTGAATATAATAGTGCTAGACACTGTGCCCCTGAATATAATAGTAACATACACTGTACCCCTGATTATAATACTACCATACACTGTGCCCAAGAATAAAATTGTGTAAAACACTGTAAAGTAATACTCCTCACACAGTGCCCCCTGTAGATATTGCCCTTCATAGAGCCCCCTGTAGATAGTGCCCCTCATAGAGCCCTCTGTAGATAGTGCTCCCAGTAGAGCCCTCTGTAGATAGTGCTCCCAGTAGAGCCCTCTGTAGATAGTTCTCCCCATAGAGCCCTCTGTAGATAGTGCTCCCCATAGATCCTTCTATAGGTAGTAGCGTTCTCTGCAGATAGTGCCACATGTACCGTTCCCTGCAAACAGGGCCCACTGTAGCATACCCTGCAGATAGTGCCCCCTGTGGCATTCACTGTAGCGTTCCCTGTATAGTGCCCCCTGTAGATAGGGCCCCCTGTGGCATTCCCTGTAAATAGAGCCCCTTGTGATGTTCCCTGTAGATAGAGCCCCCTGTAGCGTTCCCTGTACATAGGGCCCCCTGGGGCGTTCCCTGTACATAAGGGCCCCTATTTAGTCCCCTGTAGTTAGTGTTCCCTATATAGTCCCCTGTAGTTACTGTTCCCTATAGTCCCCTGTAGTTACTGTTCCCTATATAGTCCCTGTAGCTACTGTTCCCTATATAGTCCCTGTAGCTACTGTTTCCCATATAGTCCCCTGTAGCTACTGTTCCCTATATAGTCCCCTGTAGTTACTGTTCCCTATATACTCCCCTTTAGCTACTGTTCCCCTATATAGTCCCCTGTAGCTACTGTTCCCTATATAGTCCCCTGTAGCTACTGTTCCCTATATAGTCCCCTGTAGCTACTGTTCCCTATATAGTCCCCTGTAGCGACTGTTCCATACATAGTCCCCTGTAGCTACTGTTCCTTATATAGTTCCCTGTAGCTACTGTTCCCTATATAGTCCCTTGTAGCTACTGTTCCCTATATAGTCCCCTGTAGCTACTGTTCCCTCTATAGTCCCCTGTAGTTACTGTTCCCTATATAGTCCCCTGTAGCAATTGTTCCCTACATAGTCCCCTGTAGCTACAGTTCCCTATATAGTCCCCTGTATCAACTGTTCCCTATATAATCCCCTGTAGCTACTGTTCCCTATATGGTCCCCTGTATCAACTGTTCCCTATATAGTCCCCTGTAGCTACAGTTCCCTATATAGTCCCCTGTAGCTACTGTTCCCTATATAGTCCCCTGTAGCTACTGTTCCCTATATAGTCCCCTGTAGCTACTGTTCCCTATATAGTCCCCTGTAGCTACTGTTCCCTATATAGTCCCCTGTAGCTACTGTTCCCTATATAGTCCCCTGTAGCTACTGTTCCATATATAGTCCCCTGTAGCTACTGTTCCTTATATAGTTCCCTGTAGCTACTGTTCCCTATATAGTCCCCTGTAGCTACTGTTCCCTCTATAGTCCCCTGTAGTTACTGTTCCCTATATAGTCCCCTGTAGCTACTGTTCCCTACATAGTCCCCTGTAGCAATTGTTCCCTACATAGTCCCCTGTAGCTACAGTTCCCTATATGGTCCCCTGTATCAACTGTTCCCTATATAGTCCCCTGTAGCTACAGTTCCCTATATAGCCCCCTGTAGCTACTGTTCCCTATATAGTCCCCTGTAGCTACTGTTCCCTATATAGTCCCCTGTAGCTACTGTTCCCTATATAGTCCCCTGTAGCTACTGCTACCTATGTATTGTCCCCTGTAGTTTATCTTCCCTATATAGTCCCCTGTAGCTACTGCTACCTATGTATTGTCCCCTGTAGTTTATCTTCCCTATATAGTCCCCTGTAGCTACTGCTACCTATGTATTGTCCCCTGTAGTTTAAGTTTCCTATATAGTCCCTTGTAGCTACTGGGGACTATATACAATGCTGCCCACGGTAGAAGAAAAAAACAACACATTTCTTACCTGTCCCGTTCCCGCTCCGTCCTCCAGCGGAATGATGCAGCGCGATGACGTCATCGACGACTGCATCATCACTAAAGCGCCGAATGGCGAGGCATCATGTGCCTCGACAGGGCAGCGCTAGTGAAGTCAATCGTATCCGCGTCCTAAGGACGCGAATACAATTGAGTGCAGGGGACCGTCTCCGGCTTCCCGTTTCACCCGGTTCTGCGAACCGGCTGTAATTTAAAAACCGGTTCAGGGGAACCGGGTAGAACCGGCTGGATCCCACCCCTGCTTTAACCCCTTCCCGCTTTGGCCACTTTTGACCTTCCTGACAAAGCCTTATTTTTCAAATCTGACATGTTTCACCTTATGTGGTAATAACTTTGGAATGCTTTTACCTATCCAAGCAAGTCTGAGATTGTTTTGTCATGACATATTGGACTATATGTTAGTGTAAAAATTTAGTCGATAAATTCAATATTTATTTGTGAAAAACACTAAAATTGTGAGAAAATTTTCAAAAATTAGCATTTTTCTAAATTTGAATGAATCTGCTTCTAGAATTTATAGTAATACCACACAAAATAGTTACTAGTTAAAGGAACAGTGTCACCACAAAAAAAATGTTCATGTCAGTTTAATGTTAGTGTTTTATTAAAAACGTTTTTATTTATTTGTGTGTTTGTGTCTTACTTTTTTCTATTTTTTCACTTTTTCTTCCTTATGGGGGCTGCCATTTTTTTTTCCATTTCTGTATGTGTCGATTAACGACACATACAGACATGGAATACGGCAGCCACAGTCCCATAAGGACTGCGAACGGGTCCCGTCCCATCCACTTCTGTGTACGCCGTCTGTGTGGGAACTGCGCATGCGCCGCTCCCACACAGTCCAATTTGAAATGCGAGCCGTCCGGCGCCATTTTCCTGTGGACCGGAAGTCGCGGCCGGACAGTAAGATTACTACTTCCGGTCGCGGCTTCCGGACTTGTGCACTTGGACCAGCGGCAGCAGACGGAGCGGACGGGCCGGAGGGAGCCGCGGCGGCAGGAGCAGGTAAGAGATTTCTATGTATGTTCGTGTTTGTGTGTGTTTACTACTGTATGTAAACCTACTACACTGTGTGTTAGCTCAAAAAATGGCGACACACAGTGTAGGAGGTTAGACCGTTCAATCCCCTCGTTTATCCCGGCACTAGCCAGGATAAAGGAGGGGGGGGGGGATTCTCAGAGCTCACTAGAGCGAGTGCTTTTTTCCCAATTTTTCAGCAAAAAGCAATGTGGTTGCTTTACCACATGCAATGCTGCAATTTTGGGAATAGCTCCATCTAGTGACCAGCAATGGGAAATATTATAAATTAGAATCTAATTTATAATATTTCCTGACTCGTGAAAAAAATGTAAAAAATTTGAACAATGTTTAAACACCTATACACTAAATGTTTAATTAAAAAAAAAAAACAAAAAACATGTTTTGCTGGCAACACATTCCCTTTAACATTTCCCACATGTCTACTTTAGGTCTGCATAGTTTTTTGAATGTTCTTTTATTTTTCTAGGACTTTACAAGGCTTAGAACTTTAGCAGCAATAACTAAAATTTTCAAGAAAAATTAAAAAGGCTATTTTTTCATGGACCAGTTCAGTTCTGAAGTGGTATTGAGGGCCATATATATTAGAAATCCCCCATAAATCACCCCATTTTAAAAACTGCACCCCTCAAAGTATTCAAAACAGCATTTAGAAAGTTTCTTAACTCTTTAGGCGTTTCACAAGAGTTAAAGCAATGTAAAGGTGAAATTTACAAATTTTACTTTTTGTGCATAAAATTAATTTTTATTTTTTTCTGTAAGACAGAAGGTTTTACAAGAGAAACGCAACTCAATATTTATTGCCCAAATTCTGCAGTTTTTAGAAATACTCCACATGTGGCCCTAGTGTGCTAATGGAATGAAGCACAGGCCTCAGAAGCATAGGAACACCTAGAGGATTTTGGGGCCATCTTTTTATTAGATTATATTTTAGGCACAATGTTAGGTTTGAAGACGTCTTGTGATGCCAAAACAAAGGAAACACCCCCTTAAAGACCCCATTTTGGAAACTGCACCCCACAAGGAATTAATCTAGGGGTGTAGTGAACATTTTGAACCCACAGGTGTTTCATAGATTTTATTAGAATTCGGACATGAAAATAGTGTTTTTTTTACATCAATCAATCAATCAATCAATCAATCAATTTTCACAAGGAATAAAGAAGAAAAAGCCCCCACATTTGTAAAGCAACTTCTCCAGAGTATGTAAATACCCCATATGTGTTCATAAACTGCTGTTTGGGCACACTGCAAGGCTTAGAAGGATAGGAGTGCCATTTGGCTTTTGGAACGCAGATTTTGCTGGATTGGTTTCTCGGCACCATGTCGAAATTGCAAAAGCCTCTGAGGGACCAAAACAGCGTAAACGACCCCAAAGTGACTCCATTTAGGAAACTACACCCCTTGAGGAATTAATCTAGGGGTGTAGTGAGCATTTTGACAGCACAGGTATTTCATAGTTTTTATTAGAATTGGGCAGTGAAAATAAAAATACTTTTTTTTTCAATAAAATGTAGCTTTAGCTCAAAATTATTTATTTTCTCAACAAATAAAGGAAAAAAAGAACCCCAACATTTGTAAAGCAACTTCTCCAGAGTACGGAAATACCCCATATGTTGTAATAAACTGCTGTTTGGGCACACGGCAGAGTTTAGAAGGGAAGGCATGCTATTTGGCTGTCATGATGCGGGGTGTGGACCCACTGGGCCGTGCCGCGTAGCGGAAAGGCAGCTGGCTAACCAGGTACAATACAATGTCTATAGTCCAGAAAGGGTACCTGTGGCAATGTAGACAGTAGCGGTGATTCAGGCTTAAGATGAGGCTCCGGCAGGAGGCAGACACCCGGTGGGTGTAACACAGTAGATGCAGCGGAAGACAAAACTCGACTTCAACTCTAGACGGCACAGAGGCACGGTATCACGGGATACAGGGTACAGGCAGGAACGGGTAATACTGGGAACGGGAAAACACTAGGAGACCATTTGCAAGACAAACTAAGGTAACCCAACAACGCTCAGGCAATGATCAAGAGGGCAGAGCCCTTTTTATAGTCCAGCAGCATTCTGGGTTGATTGCAGATTGCAGATTCACTGCAACTGGATGCGTACTGGCCCTTTAAGGCCGTGCATGCGCTGGCGCGGGAGACAATCACTGAACCAGGAAGTGAGTGCCGGCGTCTCTCAAGAGGATCAGGATGATGAAGGATAGAGGCTGACGTGAAGCCCTTTTTTAAGGTTTTGAATGCAGCTTCCGCTTCTGGAGTCCACTCCTTGGCATTCATGCCCTTTTTGGTGAGAGTAGAGATGGGAGCTGTCAAAGAAGAGAAGTTGGGAATGAACAGCCAGTAGAAGTTGGCGAATCCCAGGAAGCGTTGTATGGCCCTTAAGCCTTGAGGGCGTGGCCATTCCAGGACAGCCTTTACCTTCTCAGGGTCCATCTTGAGGCCCTCATCGGAGATGATATAGACCAAGAAGGGTAGAGACTTTCTTTCAAACACGCACTTCTCCAGCTTGGCATAAAGATGATTCTCCCTTAAACGAAGCAAAACCTGGCGGACATGTCTCTGATCAGTTACTGGATCTGGGGAAAAAAATCAAAATGTCATCGAGATACACCATAACACAGACATAGAGGAGATCACGAAAAATTTAATTGACAAATTCTTGAAACACCGCGGGGGTGTTACATAGACCAAAGGGCATAACCAGGTATTCGTAGTGCCCATCACGTGTATTAAATGCAGTTTTCCACTCGTCACCCTGACAAATCCGGATTATATTGTTGGCCCCCCACAGGTCTAGTTTAGAAAAAAGTAAGGAGATAATGAAGGCAATCCTGGCTCCGTCTGAAGGAAATGCTCTGGCGTGCAGGGTGGAGAGGATATGACACTGGTTAAGAAATCCCCTGCATGCGCTTGCTTCTCCATGGAAGCGAGGTTCAGAACCGGAGCTGCCAGGAGGTGTAGCAGGAGGTTCAATCGCAGGAACTTAAACAGGAGCAGAGAAGGAAGCAGCTAGCGCCCCAAGCTGCTGTGCCATGGAATCTACTGCCACAAGAAGTTGATCCTGTCGTGCTCGCAGATCCTGCAGGTCCGCCTACATGGCTTGGTAGGGTGACAGACCTTTGAATTGACCAGCGGTGTCCATGGCCTGAGCGTACTGTCATGATGCGGGGTGTGGACCCACTGCAGCTGGAAAACCAGGTACAATACAATGTCTATAGTCCAGAAAGGGTACCTGTGGCAATGTAGACAGTAGCGGTGATTCAGGCTTAAAGGGAACCTGTCACCAACATTTCACCTATTAAACCGACTATACCTGGTGGTAGTGGGTGAAAAATCATTTCAATATAACCTATAATTATCTTCTTAGTCGGCTCTGTAGCTTTAGTATTTAGCTTTTTAGTGTTCCCACACCGTTTGCTAATGAGCAGAAAAGAGTCAGATCTTCATTTGAAAAGAGTCAAATCTTCGTTTGGAAAGGGTCATATCTTCATTCCTCTTTACTTTACATATCTTCGCCTCTTTACTTTTGATTGACAGCTCCTCGCCTTCCCCCAGCACACAAAATCCTGCGCTTGTGCATTGATGTCCTCTTTTGGTGTGTGCGCACAAAGGGACACCGCATAATTACGATAAAAGGCGCAAAACGTTTGCAGACCGATATTTACAGTCGGAAGAGGAGTTTAGGAGCGGGAATAACGGCAATGAACTTTTTATAGCAGCGGCCAGTGAGGGAGAAGTAAAGTTCAATAGGTGAAATGCTGGTGACAGGTTCCCTTTAAGATGAGGCTCCGGCAGAAGGCAAACACCCGGTGGGTGTAACACAGTAGATGCAGCGGAAGACACAACTCGACTTCAACTCTAGACGGCACAGAGGCACGGTAGCACGGGATACAGGGTACAGGCAGCAGGAACGGGTAACACTGGGAACTGGAAAACACTAGGAGACCATTTGCAAAACAAACTAAGGTAACACAACAACGCTCAGGCAATGATCAAGAGGGTAGAGCCCTTTTTATAGTCCAGCAGCATTCCGGGTTGATTGCAGATTCACTGCAACTGGACGCGTACTGGCGCTTTAAGGCCGTGCACGCGCGGGCCCTGCGGGAGACAGTCACTAAACCAGGAAGTGAGTGCCGGCGTCTCTCAGGAGGGAGATGCCGCCGAAAAATCACACGTCCATGGCCGCGGCGGTCAGAAGGTAAGTCAGAACGACGGTCCGTGGCCATAGACGTTACATTGGCTTTTGGAACGCAGATTTTGCTGAATTGGTTTCTTGGCACCATTTTGCTTTTGCAAAGTCCCTGTGGAACCAAAACAGTGGAAACTCCCCAAAAGTGACTCCATTTGGACAACTACGCACCTTGAGGAATTCATCTAGGGGTGTAGTGAGCATTTTCACCCCACAGGTGTTTCATAAATTTTATTAGAATTTGGGAGTGAAAATGAAACATTTTTTTTTCCAATAAGACGTAGCTTTAGCTCCAAATTTTACATTTTCTCAACAAATAAAGGAAAAAAAATCACCCCAACATTTGTAAAGCAATTTCTCCCGAGTATGGAAATACCCCATATGTGGTCATAAACTGCTGTTTGGGCACACAGTAGGGCTCAGCAGGGAAGGAGCGGCATTTGGCTTTTGGAGTGGAGATTTTGCTGGATTGGTTTCTGGGCGCTATGTCCCTGTGGGACCAGAACAGTGGAAACCCCCTAGAAGTGACCCCATTTTGGAAACTACACCCCTCAAGGTATTCACCTTGGGGTGTAGTGAGCATGTTAACCCTGCAGGTGTTTTCCAGAAATTAGTGTGCATTCGATGTTGCAGAGTGAAAATGGGAATTTTCCATAGATATGTCGATATGTGGTGCCCAGCTTGTGCCACCATGAAAAGATAGCTCTCTAATTATTATGCTGTGTTTCCTGGTTTTAGAAACACCCTACATGTGGCCTTAATCTTTAGCCTAGACGATCGACAGCTCAAATGATTGCGCTTCTGTAATGGCAGACCAGGAGGCCATTGTTAGGCCTCCTGTTGCATGGCAGGGCTGCCGATTTGTTACAAACTACTAAGATGCAGCAATCGCTTTCGATCGCTGCATCTGAGGGGTTAAAGGCAGGGATCGGAACTAGCTCCGGTTCTTGCCATTACAGCGGAGTGTCAACTGTAACATACAGCGGACACCCACTACTGATGAGGCCGGCTTAGGTTCTGAGCCGGAAGCTAAGCCGGCACTATCTTGCCGTTGGTACCGGAAGCCTTTTAGGCCCCGCCTCTGAGCGGGGCATAGGAGGCTTCTGTTGCTGGCAGACCGGGAGGCCAGTATTAGGCCTCCGGTAGCCATAAATTTTATGTTGTGGGTTTACTCAGTCTTTTCAGGTTTATTTAACAGTGACCGCTAAGGAGAAGATAGCTGCCACTGCTTCTATCTTCTCAGATTGTTTCTACACAGTGCCCAATGAGCGCTGTGTATAGAATAGAGGCCTCTGATCGCCATGATGCAGTTAGTAGTAGGCTGCTGCTGGGTATAACTAGACCCAGCACAGCCCTATTAGTGACAATAGTCACTATAAGGCCTTATTCACACGACAGTGAAAAATGGCTGTGTGACGGCCGTTCTTTTAACCGCCATCACACGGCCATTTTCAGAACAATGATGTTCTATGGATGTATTCACACAGCATCATATACAGGGAGGTGTGTAGCATCATATACAGGGAGGTCTGTGGTATCATATACAGGGAGGTGTGTGGCATCCTATACAGGGAGGTGTGTGGCATCCTATACAGGGAGGTGTGTGGCATCCTATACAGGGAGGTGTGTGGCATCATATACAGGGAGGTGTATTCCATCATATACAGGGAGGTGTGTGGCATCCTATACAGGGAGTTGTGTGGCATCCTATACAGGGAGGTGTGTGGCATCATATACATGGAGGTGTGTGGCATCATGTACAGGGAGGTGTGTGATATCATATACAGGGAGGTGTGTGGCATCATATACAAGGAGGCTGTAAATCGTGTCAAAGTGGACATATGACTTCCTTTGGGTGTTTTCAGGGGGTTGGGAGAAAAAAAGCCTGACCAATAAAATTCATCAGTTTTTTTTAACAGCCATGAAAAACTGATGCAAAACGGATGTCAAACGGCTATTAAAAACAGACAGACGGACTGGAAATGGATGAAAATTTGGAGATACACTGATGCAAAATGGCCATGAAAAACTGACAGTTGATCACTGTCGTGTGAATATAGCCTTAGAGGGCTGATTTCCACTGTAACTGGGGCTGCTGTGCAGCCACAGTAAGGGTATGTGCACACACAAAATTAAAAACGGCAGAAAATACGGAGCTGTTTTCAAGGGAAAACAGCTCCTGATTTTCAGCTGTTTTTTAATTATACTCGCGATTTTCGCTGCGTTTTTTACGGCCATTTTTGGAGCTATTTTTCTATAGAGTCAATGAAAAATGGCTCCAAAAACGTCCCAAGAAGTCACATGCACTTCTTTTCCACGGGCGTCTTTTTACGTGCCGTTTTGGAAAATGAGGCGTAAAAAAACGCCCCGTCGGAACAGAATGCCGTATTTCCCACTGAAATCAATGGGCAGATGTTTGGAGGCATTCTGCTTCCGTTTTTTCAGGTGTTTTTTGAGGCGTAAACGCCCCAAAATACGCCTGAAAACACTCCGTGTGAACATACCCTTACAATAGAAAAGCATGGTGTAAAAGAAGAAAAAACAAAAAATAAAGTCCCCAAAAGTCTTTTTTGACCTTTGAGGGACAGACCATAATAATAAAAAAATAAAAGTAGAATAAAGTGCAAAAAAACCCTTAATAATAAATACACATAAAATACCCAGCCAAAATAAATGTCCCCCCCCCGCCAATCATTATCGTAACGCTAGCCCAGACCCAATTACCCTAAAATAGACATGTAATATATAAAAATTTACGGTAAACAAGGATGATCACAAATAAAAGTCCTATTTTAGAGTAAAACTATATTCTTACCAGAAAAAATTTGTTGAAAAGTAAAAAATCTTATTGTTTTTTAGTATTATTTTCAAACTTTAAGCCTAGAAATTCTAAAATAGCAAAAAGGATGTATATAAAAATGATTTAAAAAAAAGGAAACCTGCCTTGTCTATGAAAGCCATTGAACTAACGCGTGCTAAAAATGGCCAAATGGTGTCTTGTCCTGAAGTCTCAAAATAGCCCGGTCCTGAACCAGTTAATCTAATATTACATCAGAAGCCATTCAAAGTGACAAATCTGTAATAATAGGGGTCATCTGTATGGGGCAATTACTGTATGTGGCAAATAACGTATATACAAGACTGTGATTTACTCTTCTCTATACACAGTACATTGTGTTCTTGCCTTTTATGATTAATTAGAGCTTTGCACATCAGGAAGTCTGAAAGAAAGATTTCCTGAGAGGAGGTAAAATATCTCATTAAAGGCAGAATTAATGTAGGTTTTTATAATTTCTCAGTCTAGATAATGAACATGCTGTTGGTTTAATAAGTATACATGCTGTTAATGATGGTGCAAATTTATTTTGAGAATTTCATAATTATCCTTTCAAACACATTGAATAAAGGGAAATACATTTTATTTTCATGAACCATTAAAAAAAATGGGTCCATCTGCCCAACCATTTTTTTCTGTGACATATCCCATTTAACTTTTCAGAAGTACTCTAGAAGAGAAACTCATTGTTCTTGTTTGTTTCCCCTCCCCCACGGCCTACTCCGATATTGCACTATTAATAAAAAAATACATAAATACCAATAAAAATCCCAGGCTTTCCCTCTTCTTAAAAAACATGCCACCCCTTTTCCTTATTGTGAGTGACAACACCGGATTTTTATATGAACATGGAGATGTGGAGTTGACACCCTTTAGCCTCTTCTTCTGCTACTAAGCAGTGGCTTGCATTGAATGGGAATCTTCTCTATGTATCCTGGTCATGTAATGAAACCACAGGTGCTTGGCACGTAACATAACGCAGCTCTGATAACTACTGTATCTGCAACGCGCTAGCCACCTGTGTGACCTTCATGTGACTAGGACACACTTTCATTCTCTGGAAGTAACCAATGAAGGTTTCAATTCAATGACTACATGTAGATATCTTAAAAACAGTGAAAAATTGTGTGTGTGTATATATATACATCAATTGTAAGTAGATTTAGCAGTATATATATATATGTACCATTGAATACCTATTATTGTCGAAGCCATAATATCCCTCTAATTGTACAGTAAGTTGTACAATAGATAAAAAATTATTTTTTTTAGATTAGTGAACAAATGAATGGGTTGAGAAAGTAAGATTTGTCTATTATATTAGGGCAGTGTGGTGATTTCACGTCTCAGTGGTCCCATACCTTATTATCGAAGACTCATTTACCACACCCTATCTATCAGGTAACAATAGGCGTGCTGTTCGGTAAAAAGTCACTTGCCCTAAAAACTGACCAAGTTGTATAGAACATGGATGAGCTGGTTCAGACAAGGACGGCGTGGATAGTTTTTAAATATTTGTGTACTTTTAGTCATGTTTCTCTAGTACCTGGACAATACACATTAATATATAGTTAGAGGGGCTTTAAATGCCTTTTTCCTGAAAAATAGTTTATGCATCAAATGTGGTGGTATTGCTGAAAGAAGCCGACAACACAATTGTTTGGTTTAATTGTCCTTAAACTTCCATCTCTACCGCCTTCTATTTTTACATTAGTCGTCGTAAATGTGCGTCTAGAAGAGCTATGCATCAAATTCTCACCAATCAGAATAGCTGTTGTCTGTCTCGATGATGCTGGAAACATGCTTGTAAAACATTGACTGATAGTGTAATAAAGGCTGGAGCTAGATGACATCTTCCATGACTCGGTACTCAGCAGAAGCCATTGCGTGATGTTCACATTCAATAGGAATGCGGCCGCCAAATGGCACCCAATAAAAATCGCAGCTGACTGAGGCATCAGATGCTATGAGTTATCATATACTTTGAGTCTAAGGGACAATAGAGCGCAATGCAACTGTATTAGAATATATCTGAACCTTTTGTAAAACATATATTGAACAATAATGGAGTAACAGATGAGTATGTCAATAATTATACAATGTTCTTTCTTCTTCAGGTTTCCTTAGGATGCGCGTTTGGTAACAACTACCTGTCAGGAAATGGTTGCAACCAGATATCATTGTAAGTGAGTAAGAAAAAAAAAAATCTAGGCCCTTCATCTTTGACATTTTTTAAATATGAACTTTTGGTCAAGTGACCCCTTTCTCTTTATTTTTTGTTAGAAGAAATGCTGAACAAGTTATTGCATTTTTAACACTATTATAAAACTTTCCCCTTTCACGGATGTGATTCTGAAAACAAACGACAGCTTTTTTCAGCAAATGTTCAGTCATTTAACATGTGCAGCTGGTGTTAAGCTGGTAACTTTCCATTAACTTCACAATTGTCTAGAAGTGCAAAGCTTTACAGGCTCCATTTGAAGTCCAGTATCCTTAATATTTATATGAAAGAAATCCAAAGCAGGCCAGACACATAAAGTTTATTATACTACTATTTATGCAGAGCTAGCATCATTAATCCAATCCAAACAGCTAGTGACATGTTGAAATAGAAAAAGAAGAGTCCATTTTTCAATCTGGAGTAGGGACATTGTAAAAAAAATAAAGCATACCCTACCTTTCAGGTGACTTTTCAGAAGAAGCGGTCATATGTGTGTACATGAGGAATAACTCTATTTCTAGCCAATAGTTGCATTGTATATGGCATATTTTTTTCTCAGTTTTCCCCTCTGCAGGCTCTATCTCTAATTCTTAGCTGTCTCTGAGCTAATGGATGGAGCCTAACTGCTCTCACGTCTGCTATACATAGCACACAAAGAAGAGGAGAATCCAGCTCTCCTGTCTATCTATCCAATATATAGAAACAGCAACATGGAGGAGCTTATACAGCAATAATGAGCTGTGCGGCTGGGAATCCAGCATTAGGGTGAAATAGAACACTTACTATGAATAGCTCTGCCTGTAACTCTCTGCCTCTTTCTCTCACTCTTCTCCTGCTCTCCTACCCCTCTCCATAGTCTTCTATGGGCAGCATGTAACCTGATCCCTCAGTGAGATGAGGGCCCTTCTTGTCTTGAGGAGACGGAAAAAGCAGTCAATTCAGGGTGAGTGAACAGCTAGGAGAGAAGGGAAGGAGCCTGATAAGTTTAATAATATATATTCCAAAGTTTCTTATATCCGCTTGTACTATTAATTTATGCAAAGTTTGTTGAAAAGATAGTGACCATTTAATGTAATGTTAGAAGGGTCACCCTATCATAAACTGATTCGATCAATGACCAGTGCAGCCATAGCAGAAATGAAGCATTACACCGTTACCACTGAAATTCAATAGGCTGTTTGTGTAATACACAGAGATCCTCCAAAGGGAGAGATGCTCTTTGGAGCCGTTCTCTGTTCTAAATTTTACATGAGGGTCCTGATTTGGGGTTTGCCATATACCAACTATGAATTTCTGAGGGCATAATCACTGAGTGGGCACGCTATGGTACAATTCTATGTGAGGTATTTATAAATTGGTACTTTATATTGAAGCTCCAAATGTAACATCCCCAAATGGTTCTAGCGGCCAGGAAGGCAGCAATGTTTATCTATTGTCTCAATTAATATACTCTGTGATGATAATTTAGATTCCATTATATAATCACAGGTATAACTCTCTTAATTGCTCTTGTGCATTCCTTTTGCTTAATAATGCTTTGTTTTTCTTTTTTCCCACTGATAAGCTTTTATAGTAGGCATCCTACAGAATTATTATTTCTACTAGCCGATTCCAGGACAAAGAATCTTCCTAGTTAATACAGTTAGCTAATCCTTATCCTAATATAATGGTGGTTTCTCTTGGCTCAAATACCCACAAAATCTCTCTCAGACCGGAGCAGGCAAAACTAAATTGGGTATGATCCAACAAATACCCTAAATAACATATATAAAGTACAGTGAAGTTTACCGCTCAGATGGCACTGGTAACAGTCCAATATCATTCAGTATGGACTCTCTCCCAGAAAAATGCAGTGGACAGTCCGCAATCCAATGAGGGTATGGATGGTAATTCTTATCCTTGTAGTTCCACCAAGCTCCTTATCGTCTCTCTCCACATTCAAAGAACTCCTGGTAGGAAAAGGATCTTATGTCTCTAATAGATGGAAAAAGGAAGACTCATAGTGCAACACCCTCTGAAAAAAGATTGCTCCACGCCAAGTTTAATCCATACTCACAGAAGTAACAAGAAATAAAAGCATCAAGGTAAGTAAAAATCTTTAAAATTTCTAGGCGGCACGCCAAACACTCTCGCCCGGCCCTGGGTTTCGCCCTTCCGGCTTCCTCTGGGGCATTTACCAGTGCCGTCTGAGCGGTAAACTTCACTGTACTTTATAATCCTTATCCTAGTCACAGATATCAAGTGCTTATGAACTCTGAAACACACATTTCAACAGCTGGATTTTAGATGATAATTGTCATGTTAATTTAAGTCTGAAGATATAAATTATAAGAAATATGTCTAACAAACATGAGAAGAAAGAACAAATCCAATTTTGTAGAAAGTCAGGGTAAATTGTACTCTTAGGACTCATACAAATCTCTGAGTTGTATGGAGCCATAATACGGCACCTATATGCATTCTATATGGCCATACTGTACCTCCAAATGCCTCTGATTTCATATGGAGCCATGAAAAGTTTTTTTCTGTCACATACCATATGAATCCAAACAGGAAAAAAAAAGTGACGTGCTCCGTCAGATGTCGTTTTACTGAGGTATGCTCCCCTAGAAGCATCCTCTTAGTGAGAATCAACATTGTCTATCAACCAAGGTATATTCGGACCATAACCTTTTTGTCTGGAGAAATATTGTGGCAGAATAAAAGAGCAGCCACATACCACAGGTAGGTCTCTCATGTAGGTTACCTTCAATGCTTCATAATATCTTCCTATTCACCAATCAGCCATAACATTAAAATCACCGACAGGTGAAGTGAATAACATTCATAATCTTGTTACAATGGCACCTGTCAGGTGGTGGGATAAGTTATGCAGAAGGTGAATGTGTTAGAAGCAGGAAAAATGGGCAAGCGCAAGAATCTGGGAGACTTTGACGAGGGCCGAATTGTGATGACTAGACGAATGGGTCAGAGCATCTCCAAAATGGCAGCTCTTGTGGGGTGGTCCTGATATACAGGGGTTGGTAACTATTAAAAGTGGTCTAAGGAAGCATAATTTGTAAACTGGTGAGGGTCCTGAGAGAACCAATTTCCATTGATGCGCGTGGGTAGCCAAAGCTAGCCTGTCCATTCCGATCCCACAGAAGAGCTGCTGGAGCTGGAACTGCTGGAGCACAAATTGCAAATTGATGAAAAAGTTAATGTTGGCTATGACATAAAGATGTCAGATCACAGAGTGCATAACAGCTTGCTCCTTTTGGCACTGTGTAACTGCAGAGCAGAGTGGCCATGCTAACATCTGTCTACTGCCGAAAGCTCCTACAATGGGAAAGTGAGCATTAGAACAGGTTCATGGAGCAATAGAAGAAGGTGGCCTGGTCTGATGAATCACGTTTTCTTTTACATCATGTGGACGGCTGGGTGCATGTGCCTTGGTTACCAAAGAGAATAGATGGCACCAGGATATACTATGGTTAGTAAGGCAGCTAGCTATTCCCTAATGGCAGTCGCCTCTTCCAGCAGAATAATGTACATGCCACACTGCAAAAATTGTTCAGGAATGGTTTGAGGAACATGAGTTTAAGAGCTCAAGGAGGTTGAGTTGACCTTCAGCTTCCCCAGACCTCAATCTGTTTGAGCTGTGGGATGTGCTGGAATAACAAGTCTTATCCATAGAGGCCTCAACTCGCAATTTACAGGACTTGTTTTTCCCAGGGGTGGGGTCTCCACCAGCCTAATCCGGCCCTAGGCCCACATATGGTACTTGCACAGGAACTGCTGTTTCCTTTATCCACTCTTGTGCGAGGGAGATCACTAAGTTGATAGCTGAGTAGAGAAACAAACTTTCACTCCCACGTCCTTAGTGGAGGTACATGAGGAGGCAAAAAAAAAAGGATATTAGACTAATCTATGGTTATTAGAACATCAATTGGCTATAACCCCCCCCCCCCCCATAAAGAATAGAATATAAAAAGATTTTATAGCATATGTTTGAGGCAATGTTCTCCTGTCTGTCTGCACTTATCTAGATACAAGGTATCAAACGCTAAACAACTTGCAACTGTGTTCTGTTATATAAAATTCTGGCAGTGAGAACAGATGTTTCCACGTTTCTTCCAAAGTTTGGATTCTTGTTTAGATTTCCAAGCTAACAAATCAAACTTTAATGCAATAAAATTCTAGTCCAATAAGCCTGGCATTTACACAGTATTCTTGGTTTCCTTCAAATAAAAAAAATTAGAATTTTATTTTCCAGTGCAACAATAGTTCTGCTTCTTTAATCACAAGAATGGAAAATATTGCATGCATTTAGCATACTAGTTAAATAAAATAAATGTCAGTATACTTTCCTGTGAACGTCTGGTTATATCCTTGGCATGTCTATAGAAACACTTCCTTCTGGAATATTTCATATCTACATGATCTGCATGGAAAACATACATTCGAATAGATATAAACAGATGTATCCAGAATGTGCAGAGAATGAATACCTGAAGGTTTATCGTGTCAGTAAAAGATGATATAATGTTGAGCTTTTCATGGTAAATCATAACATTCATGTGTAAGTTGAACACTCTTCATAGACAGGAGGCTCTTAAAAGCTTAATTTACTGATCTGGGGAAATGCAAAGTTAAAAGACACATAAACTGCTTCTTATTGTATGTCTATGCTCTGCCTCCATAGTGCTGTGCATTCAGAATAGTGAAGAGCACATATTAATACTTAGAATTACACAATAATTCTTCCCCAAATAATAAATATTACAGTATTTAAAAGGAAAAGCCTATGCATACCAGGAGCCCCCCTATTTACTTATCTTCTAATCATTTATGGAGCTGTGACAGATAAAGTGGGTGGCATTTACTGGGTGGGGTACTTATGACTCGTAGTAAATGGATAAAGGTGCACATTTCTGAAGCTGTTTTATTGTCCAGACAAAAAACAACAATATGAACCTGCTCACATTGTCTGGCCGATCTTTGAGAAAGGACGCGCTTGTGCACAGTGTAGAGTATACTCTGGGGTCGGATTATACAATATTGTACAGCTGTTTTTTTTCCCCAAGCTGCAACCTGCTTTGAAAGGAATAAAGAGTAGAAATTGGATTTCTTAGCACCCAGGTTTCATGTGGTTTCTCACGTAGACATCATTGTATTCCACCTGAATGCTAACCTTAGAAGTCATAGAGGGCACATGAGCATGACTACAAGTGCTTAATACACAGGCCTTTCTACTCCACGGGAGGTTTCTGTCCTTCTTGAGAACGTCTTAGGACACATGCATTACGGTTTGACATATAGAGAGAAGAAAGGGAGGAAATTTGGAAGAGCATAGGCGAGTATGTGTCGTTTTGTGTGCAGGGCGTAGACGGGTTGATCAGTAGACTTAGCATCTTAACTTCAAAATGGCTTCGTACTTCCTTACAGGAATAAAAGCAACTCTTCTTCTCTAACAAGCTAAATATTATACAAGCTAAAAGAAGGTGGGATACCTCCAAATAACTAGTGTCATGCCCCATTGGCTTTTAGCTTGAAGCACGCCTCATCACATCATTTCATGAACACCACAGATGTAAACTCCTGACATGTCCCTGTGGCACGTCAGAAGTTTGTCAAAACTTGCAATTTCATCTTAAAGGCGATGTACACCTTTTTTAATAAATATATTAGTCAGTGTGTTTAGTGTAACTTTGTAATTAGTCTTGATTAAAAAATCGTTTTACTTTTGGAGAGACAGTTGTTCTGTATTGTCTATACAGAACAGCTGTATCTCCAAAAGTAAAATTAATTTTTAATGAAGACTAATTACAAAGTTACACTAAACACACTGACTGATGTATTCTTAAAAAAAAAAAAATATGGCGTCATAGTTTTACATAGCCTTTAACAAATTAGAATGACTGCTGAACATGTTTGCTTAGAATGGCTCTTTAAAGGGGTTATCCGGGAAGTAAAACATTTTTTAGGCGCTTCAAATGAAATAAATAAAACAAAAAAGCAATACTTGCCTGTCCTTGCTCCTGGAGATCCAGCTCTGTCGCTCCGGCGGCAGTCCCGATGCTTGATTACATGCACATAGCCAGTGGAGGATTAAGTAGACCATAGGCCCTGGGCTGTTACCAAAACTTGCATCCCCCGTTCTCCGCCACCGCCCCTTAACTATTGTTTACGCTACCTTTTTGTGCAAGCATTATCAAATTGGTGTTATGATTCCCCTTGTCACAGGGCTGTGTTCCTACATACTGACAGTATCACACTGTGTAGGGAGACATCCTCCTGACAAGGGGAATGGTAACACGCATTTGTCTATCAGTCCTGGACAAACACTTTTTGAAAAATACAAGGTTTTCCTAAGTAAACATGTCAGGAGAGGTGACAGATTCTCTATAAATCCAGTGACTCATAGGTCACCATGTCTGCATCTAGTAGTTTTTTTTCCTCTTTTCTTCTCCATCTGGTCCAGACTTCATGACGACTTCTCCCGGCCATGACCCATTTCTGCAGAATTTGCCGCTCAGATGTCTTCGGCTCCTCACTTTTCCAACATTTCCACACCTATAAACGAAGATAAAATTACCATGGTGCCACACACTGTGCACTGCGCCCCTAAATAAAATAGTACCAAACCAAACAGTGTGCCCCTGAATATTATTGTGTCAAACACTGTAAAGTAAAGCACCACATACACAGTGCCCCCTGTAGATAGCGCCACACACAGCCCCCTGTAGATAACGCCACATACAACCCCCCGTAGATACCGCCACACACCCCCTGTAGATAGTGTCACACACTACACCTGTAGATAGTGCCGCACACCCCTCTGTAGATAGCGCCACACACCCCCTGTAAATAGCATCACACATAACCCCCTATAGATAGCGCCACTCAGCCCCCCTGTAGATAGTGCCCCACACAGCCCGTCGATAGCATCGCACACACCCCTGTAGATAGTGCCACACAGCCCCTGTCGATAGCATCACACACAGCCCCCTGCAGATAGTGCCACACCCACCCACCTGTAGAGAGTGCCACACCCACCCACCTGTAGAGAGCGTCACACACAGACCCCTGTAGATAGCGACACACACAGCCCCTATGGATAGCATCACACACAGCCCCCCCTGCAGATAGCATCACACACAGCCCCCTGTAGATAGCGGCACACACAGCCCCCTGTAGATAGCGGTACACAGCCCTCTGTAGATAGCATCACACACAGACCCCCTGTTGACAGCATCGCACACAGCCCCCCTATAGATAGTGCCACATAGCACCCCCTGAATATAGTGCCACACAGCGCTTCCCCCACTTGTATATAGTGTCACAGAGTGCTTCCCTCCCTTGAATTTTGTGTCACACAGCACTTCCCCCCCTGTATATATAGTGTCACACAGTGCTACCCACCTTGTATACAGTGCTACACAGCGCTCCCCCTCAGCCAAAAAAACGAATAAATTAAAAAATATTTTACTTACCTTGCCTCGTACTCGCGACGGACGTAGCGCTACACATCCTCCAGGCGGGATGTGTGTGCAGAACAGCGTGATGCAGCGACATCGTCATGCCGGCCTGTGCAGTGAGTCTTCCCAGGGCCTTATAGGCTGCAGGCCTAACGTGGCCAACAGCCTATAGTATTCTGAGGATGCAGATACAAGTAAATGTGGCTAGCGACGACACCGGGCATGAGAGGGCCCGTGCGCTTCGGTCCCCCTAATGATGATCCACCACTCCGCATAGCATGTAACCGCTGTAGCCAATCTGTGGGCTCAGCAGGGATCCCTGGTGACAAATCAAATGTCTGGCATAATGCCAGTAATACAATCTATGGCCCCTTAGCCCCACTGAGCCCTCTGATTGGTTGCAGCGGCTACATGCTACATGCATGTAAACAAGCACTGGGAGTGCCGCCAGAGCAACAGCGCTGGATTGCTGGGGACAAGGGTAGGTAAGTATTGTTTTTTTGTTTTATTTAGTTCATTTGCAGCCCCTAAGAAAAAAAATTCACTTACCAGATAACACCTTTAAAGACGAGCATGTCACTTAAGATAAGTGCAGTTCCTGCAATTAAAAGAAGGACTGAATTATGGAAGCAATGATTAACAACAATATGATTACTCCAGTCCAGTTATAACGTACATTCAGGTGGCACTCCGGTTATACACAATCTGAATGACCTTTTCTGACCCTTTTTCATGCTTCCTAACATTGATCTTCTTTTAAAACATTCTAAGTCACTAAGGCTCAGTTGAAGCCAAAATCCTGTCGTTTTGGACCAATTGCCTGATGTTGGCTTTAATACTTACACTATATTCTCTTTATGTTTTCCATATATCTATACGGTAAGTATCTAAACAAGTTAGAGAATCATAATTCCCACTAATGTTAATCCATCCAAATTTGTAGGAAGAACAGTTCATAGAGCTAAATACAAGAAATATAAATGGTTCATTTTGACACACCACACATGTTCTTAGTTTTTATATCATACACTGAGCCAACATATTCTTTATCAAGAGAGCGGGTCTGCTCTGATGTTATTTATTTCTATTGTCATTGCCAAGTAAGCTTTATTGGATAATTAGCTCATTCACTGTAACTTGAGACTATTGACTACAAAGTGTTCTGTTGAAATCATGATTCTTTGAGAATTTCCATAACTCCCAAAAAAATCTGACATTCCACGAGTATCACAAGATATTCAGTATTACACAACAAAACAACCACATTAGGTCCAGAGAGATCTTTAAACTGTTGCTTGCACTAAAGAGTATTACTGAGGACATATTTTGCGCATACTACCGCATATACAGAGATTCGACCACTTTGTCCTTGTTGAAAAAACATGGAAGATGAACAATTGAAGAACAACCATCTGTGGGCACCGTGGGCATAGCGCCATAAAGTTTTGCTGTGTAATGTAAGGGACTTAACCCAGGGGCGTAGCTAAAGGCTCATGGGCCCCGATGCAAGAATTCTTACTGGGCCCCCCCCCTCCGCAAACGTCTCATGGCCGACGGTCCGCAGCTTTCAGCTGCATCGCTGGGTCTCCTAAGTGACCCAACAATGCAGCACTAGCAGCCGGGGGCGTCACTATGGCTGGGTTCACACACACTATTTACGGACGTAATTCGGGCGTTTTAGCATTGAATTACGTCCGAAAATGCGGCTTAAAAGCGTTGGCAAACATCTGCCCATTCATTTGAATGGGTCTTACGATGTTCTGTGCCGACGGTCATTTTTTTTACGCGCCGCTGTCAAAAGGCGGCGCGTAAAAAAGACGCCCGCGTCAAAAAAGTGCCTGTCACTTCTTCAGACGTAAATGGAGCCGTTTTCCATGGACTCCATAGAAAAACAGCTCCAATTACGTCCGTAATGGACGCAGCGAAAGACGCCTGCACATGCCATTACGGCTGAAATTACGGTGCTGTTTTCTCCTGAAAACAGCACCGTAATTTCAGCCGTAACAGACGCTGCCATGTGAACATACCCTCAGGGCTTAACATGTCAGGGGAAATAGCCCCAATACATATGTGTCCGCCCAAAAAAAAGTGTGTGTATAAGCATAGCATATCTATAGCACTACAACCCTATAAACTATGGATAGGATTAGATACAGTGGCTCAGCAGACAGTATCACACAGGATAGGATTAGATATAGGGCCCAGCAGACAGTACCACACATGATAGGATTAGATACAGTGGCTCAGAAGGCAGTATCACACATGATAGGATTAGATACAGTGGCTCAGCAGACAGTATCACACATGATCGGATTAGATACACAGCTCAGCAGACAGTATCACACATGATAGGATTAGATACAGTGGCTCAGCAGACAGTACCACACATGATAGGATTAGATACAGTGGCTCAGAAGGCAGTATCACACATGATAGGATTAGATACAGTGGCTCAGCAGACAGTATCACACATGATAGGATTAGATACACAGCTCAGCAGACAGTATCACACAAGATACGATTAGATACAGGGCCCAGCAGACAGTATCACACATGATTGGATTAGATACACAGCTCAGCAGACAGTATCACACATGATTGGATTAGATACACAGCTCAGCAGACAGTATCACACATGATTGGATTAGATACAGGGCCCAGCTCGCTGACATTGCGGCTCCAGCGCTGGACGCAGGACAGGTAAGAATAATAATTTTGCTTCTTTATGTGTTACTGATTATTTTTGTGTGTTTGTGTTTTTTTACAGGTTCGGTTGTTGGACTTCGGATACGAGGACTTCTATGACGGCGTTTTTTTTTATTCTCAATAAAATGGTTAATGAGGGTTGTGTTTTTTTATTTGAATAAAATATTTTTTCTATGTGCTTGTATCTTTTTAAACTTTATCATCACCGCCTTAGTAATGGCCGCTGGCTGATTGACAACCTCCATTACTAAGGCGAGGCTTAATGTTAGCCGGTGCAGAGGCTACACTAACCCCCATTATTACCCCGGTACCCACCGCCACCAGGGGTACTGGGAAGAGCCGGGTACGAACCAGTACCCGACCATCTGTAGTGACGGGCAGGCACCGGGGTGGCCGCAGGCTGGTAGTACTAGACTGGGGAAAAACAGTGGCCCATCCCACCCTGGTAATGCTGCCTGCTGCTGCTGTGTTGCATCTGGCTGGTTATGAAAATTAGGGGGGACCCCACATCGTTCTTTCCAATTTTTTTTTTAAATGACGTGGGGTCTCCCCCATTTTTCATAACCAGCCAGATACAATAAAGCAGCAGCAGCCTAGCATCACCAGGGTAGGAAGGGCCACGGTTTTTGGCCTTTCCCCTCCTGATAATACCAGCCTGCGGCCACCCCAGTGGCCGACCATCACTACAGATGGTCAGGTACTGGATCGTGCCTGGCTCTTCCCAGCACCCCTGGTGGCGGTGGGTACTGGGGTAATAAAGGGGGTTAGTGTTAGCCGCTGCACCGGCTAACACTAAGCCCCGCCTTAGCAATGGACGTCGTCAATCAGCCGGCGACCATTACTAAGGCGGTAGTAATATAGTTAAAAAAAAAACACAAAGACATAGAAAAAATATTTTATTGAAATAAAAAAAAACCCACACAGCCCTCATTAACCATTTTATTGATAATAAAAAAAAAGCTGTCATCGAAGTAGTCCTGGAATCCGACGTAGTCCATCGACCGAACCTGTAAGAAAACACACAAAAAATGATTAGTAACACATGTGTTAGGCTTAGATACAGGGCCCATGTGTGATACTGTCTGTGGGACCCTGTATCTAAGCCTACCACAACGTAGGCTTAGATACAGGGTCCAGCAGACAGTAATCTTATACAGTATAAGATTACTGTGTACTGGGGCCCTGTATCTAAACCTACAGTGTGGTAGGCTTATATACAGGGCCCACCAGACAGGATCACACATGGGCCATGTATCTAAGCCTACCATGTGATTGGCTTAGATACAGGGCCCAGCAGACAGGATCACACAATCTGTGATCCTGTCTCATGGGCCCCCTAAGCCTGCAACATCGTAGGCTTAGGGGTTGTGCAGTCCCTAAACATTGATGGCCTATCCACAGGATAGGCCATTAATAGCTGATGTGTCGCCTGGGACCCGCAAATCAGCTGTTTTGAAGGGGCCGCAGCACTCGTACGAGAGCTGCTTCCCCTTCATTTCACTACTCGCTCACACTGTGAATCGCCGACACGGATTCACAGTGTGACCGGAATGAAGTGACAGGAATGAAGGGGAGCAGCTCTCGTACGAGTGCTGCGGCCCCTTCAAAACAGCTGATTGGCGGGTCCCGGGAGTCTATCCCCGCCAGTCAGGGCTAACCTTACCTTCCTCTTCGGCCGCGGCGGGAGTTCTGTCGTCTCGATGCTGTGCACGGCGCATAGCGCTGTGACGTCATGCGCTGCGCACAGCGCTTGACGTCAGGACCTCCGCTGCGATCCGGAACCAGGAAGGTAAGTAAAGTATCTTACTATAGTAACAGGGGCCCGCGGCCCGAGTTACTATAGTAACTTTTTATTGATGTGGTGCGGGGGGCCGTGGGCCCCCCTGCCTTCGGGGCCCGGTCGCAATTGCGACCGCTGCGACCCCTATAGCTACGCCAGTGACTTAACCCCTTAGTGAGCAGCCTATTTTAAACCTTGATGACCAAGCTTTTTTTTTTACGTTTTTCCATCGTCGCATCCCAAGAGATAGAACGTTTTTATTTTTGTGTCGACATAGCTGTATAAGGACTTGTTTTTTTCGGGACAAGTTGTATTTTTTATTAGTACCATTTTGGGGTACATATAATTTATTGATTAACTTTTATTAACTTTTTTTGGGGCGTAATAGAAAAACACCCCAGCAATTTCACCACTCCTTTTTGTGTCTTTAATTTACGCCGTTTACCGTGTGGTATAAATAACATAGTAACTTTATTCAGCGGGTCGTTACGATTGCAAAGATACAAAATAGATATAGTTTTCTTATGCTTTACTACTTTTACACTGTAAAAACACAGTTTTTTCAAAATTTTGTGTTTTTGTATCTCCATATTTGAAGAGCCATAACTTTTTTATTTTTCCACCGATGCAGCTGTATGAGGGTTTTTTTTTTGCGGGACGACTTGTAGTTTCTATCGGTACGATTTTGGAGTACATGTGACTTCGATCACTTTTTATCAATTTGTTTGAATGCAGGATGAACAGAAAACAGCAATTCTGGCATGTTTTTTTATTCTATTTTTCCACAGCATTTGCCGAGCGGGTTAAATAACATAATAGCTTTATAGTTGGGGTCGTTACGGACACGGCGATACCAAATATGTGTAACTTTTTAACTTTTTGTTTTCATAATAAAGCATTTTGAAAAAAAGTGGGTTTTTAATTTATTTTCACTTATTTATTTATTAATAACTTTATTAAACTTTTTTTTAAAACTTTTTTACTAGTCCCACTAGGTGACTTCACTATACAATCGTCCGATCGCTTTTAGAATACACTGCAATACTTCTGTATTGCGGTGTATTACTGCCTGTCCGTTTGCAAAAGGCAGACCTAGGGGCCTTTATTAGGCCCCCGGCTGCCATAGAAGACACTGGCACCCTGCGATCTCATAGCAGGGTGCCAGTGGGGTGGGAGAGGGAGCTCCCTCCCTCTCCCAAAAACCACTTAGATGCGGCGCTCGCTATTGAGCGCCGCATCGAAGGGGTTAAACTTGTGGATTTCGATCCGCCCACTCAAGCAGCGCTGCCCCTAGTTCTCAACTACCTGAGGTAGCTGAGAACAGGGAGTTTTAACTGCTCCCGGCGTCGCAGATTTTTTCTGATACAGCCCCGTGAAAAGGCGTATGCATCAGAATAAAGCCCGTTAGTGCCCGCCGTGAAAAGGCGTATTGGCAGTCACTAACGGGTTAAGGGAGTTGTCTCTAGTGCCTTATAGGGCACATGGAGATCATAAAGAAGGGGGGTCTTGATTACGAGCTGTGTCTAGTTGAACGTTTTTCTGCTAACAATGAAGGTAACTAGTTTTTCATGAAGATTTAGCTCTGTGAAATATGCATGTTAAATGGACACTAACTTTTCGAAACAACTTCTGCTAATCTAATAGTATATCTGATATATATAAACTTTGTAATATATTTACGGTTCAAACTTTGTTGTTTTATCCATGCAATGTATCCCTTCCTGTAATATGGTGTCCATGATCTGTTGTCAAGCAAAATCCATCCCTAGTTACAGAGCAGAATTGACGGACTGCAGAAAGTGGGGGGGGGGGTCTCTTCACTACCTGCCAATAGAAGTCTATGGAGAGTGGAGGGGGAGCAGGAGAAGGGAGCAGAGAGAGAAAGAGACACAGACATGCTGCCAATACAAGTCTATAAAGAGGGGAGGGGGAGTAGGAACAGAGTGAGAAAGACACCGACAGATGCTGTGGCAGCATCTTGGTAAGAGTTATATCTCACCCCAGTGCTGGATTCTCAGCTACACCACTCATTACTGCTGTATAATCTCCTCTATGCTGTATGTATATATATATATATATATACATATATATATATATGATCGATAGAAATAGGAGGGCAGGATTATCCTCATCTTTAGGTGTACAGTGTATAGAAGAGATAATAGAGGTTAGGCTCCACCCACTGGCTCAGAGAAAACTTAGAATCAGAGATAGAGCTTGCAAAGTGAAAATCTGCTAAAAATGAAGAATACAAGTCATATATTGTCCAGCAATAGTGTTATTCCTCATATACACATATAACAGCTTGTTCTGAAAAGTCATTTGAATAGTTAGGTATGCTTTAAGGCCATACCAGATGTAGCAAAATAAATCTGTTGTGAATCTGCAGCAAAATACGAGTCTTACTTGAGTATTTTGGCACAAATTGTGTTGCAGGGTAAAATCCATTCTGATATTTCCGTGTTGAATTTTTCCACTACAGCTCCTCCCGAGGATGTCACACTCAGAGCTGGAGAAATGGATAGTTCTTTGGCATGGAGTTATTCCAGATTATGACTACAAGTGGATGCCAGTTTCTACAATTTGTGGTTATGTTCTTATTCCATGGATTATCTCTGTATGGTGGGTTATCCAGGGCTACCAACTACAAGGGTCTTCCCGCCATACTAAGTAATGGTATATTACTAGGTTATGCCATCATCACTATCTGATAGAAAAGGGACTAATCTCTGTAAACCCCTATAGATGACAACTGGCTGCAAAAGATCTGGGAGACAAGGTCAGAAATGATTCCCTGTGTATCAGCCTTCTACTAACTAAAAAAAATGGAAGAAAAAAAAAAAGTCTTACTTGATTTCTCATCCACAGGTTCCCATGAAGCCCTTCAACATGATATATTTACATGCCCTTAAAAAGCCCTTGCAAACAAAATCATACATATCAACTGTAACCTATACAGAATGTCCAATCTGTGGTCTAATCACGCAATGACTTGTTTAGATGTGAGATAAGATGCTGCAATGTCTTTTTGAGAGACGCAGCTTTCACTGCCCACGTCTATAAGTTCAGAATGATTTCACGATAAGATATACTCGGCCACAAGTACAACCACAAAATCTGTCTGCTTATAGAAATGTTCCTGGATCTCCTATCTCATGTATAACCGTATCTAAACTTGGTAAAAATGGTTTTCACCATATTCATGCAAATGCTTCCAACCCTCATTTATACCATGTTATACAGTATGTTCAGGGAAAAATCTGTCATAATAGCTATTACAACTACACCCAACTAGACTAATAGAGTTAAAACAGTTCATACTTCTCCTGTTAGTCAAAAGTCTAATAAAAAATCACTTTGTGTGGCTTAGTTTAAAGCTAAATTTAAAGTGCGTATAAAAGTACAACTCATAAGAGAAGCCGCCAAATGTCATTTACAGAAATGTTTCTGGAGCTTCTCAGAATAGAGGTAAAGCATGCAAGATATAAAATATTGATCATGGGCTAAAACATTCTTCTAAAATTCATGTTAATAATTTCATCTAAGATCACTGAAGTTGGCCTATCCACAGTCTGAAATGACTGCTTTCAATGAGTAAATAGATCACATTTAACTGCAAATCACATATAGCAGATTTTTTTATTGCTTCAGTTTTGCTTTAAAGAGGCTCTGTCACCACACTATAAGTGCCCTGTCTCCTACATAATGTGATCGGCGCTGTAATGTAGATAACAACAGTGATTTTTATTTTGAAAAACGCTCTATTTTGAGCAAGTTATGCACAATTTTAGATTTATGCTAATTAGTTTCTCAATAGACAACTGGGCGTGTTTTTACTTTTTTACCAAGTGGGCTGTAATGACGGGGTAGGGAGACAGACAGGTGAGCCCTAATCTACACGCCACTCAGTCCCTGCCTACTTGCAACGGCCCGTCCTAGGCGATGGCGTACAACTGGGTGACGGTCCCTACGCTCAATAAGTGCACGACAGACAAACAGACAAGAGTACACAGAAGCTAAGGGAAATGGGGCAGTTGCCCACGGCAACACAGTGAGCAACAAGAGTAGTGAACGAGCCGAGTCAAACCAGGAGTGCACAAGGTACAACTCGCAGAGCAGGAGCGTAGTCAATAAAGCCAGGGTAAAAAATTAAGCAAGGTCAATAATCATAGCAGGAGCAGCAGAGCCAGGAAACAGAAAATAATCACTGGCAAAGGAGGAGCAGGAAATGCAGGTATAAATAGACAGAGGGCGGGAGCTAGCTCCGTCTGGCCAGGCTGTGATAGGCTCTCCCACTCCTCAGCCTCCCAGCCTGACTGGTAGAAGATCGTGTCACTCTCTCAGACTTAGGAGCAGGTGCAGACTGATTACCCACGGGCGTCGACACATAAGCTGTGTCTGGCAGATCCTTTACATGGGCGTTGTAAAGAGAAGTGTATGACGCTGACCAATCAGCGTCATACACTTCCCTCCATTCATGTTTAGCAGTACTCGCAACACAGCGTGATCTGGCAATGTCACGCTGTACTGTCACATACTCCCACATTAACTTTACCGAAGTGTCTTGAGAGTGAAAAGACATTGCCTCCAGCCAGGACGCGATGTCTATTCACATTCCTGACACTTCGGTAAAGTTTCTGTGAATGACAGCACAGCGTGATCTCGCGAGATCATGCTGTGCTGTGTGAGTAAGTCCCCAAGAAACTTTACCGAAGTGTCGTGAGTGTGAATACACATCGTATCTTGGCTGAAAGCAATGTCTATTCACTCTCAAGACACTTTGGTAAAGTTAATGTGGGAGTATGCGACAGCACAGCTTGATCTCGCGAGAGCACGCTGTGTTGCGAGTACTGCTAAAAATAAATGGAGAGCAGTGTAGGACGCTGATTGGTCACTGATTGGTCAGCGTCATACACTTCTCTTTACAACGCCCAGTTGGTAAAAAAAATGTAAAAACACGCTCAGTTGTCTATTAAGAAACGAATTAGCATAAATCTAAAATTGTGCATAACTTGCTCAAAATTTATCGTTTTTCAAAATAAAAAACACTGTTGTCATCTACATTACAGCGCCGATCAGATTATGTAGGAGATATGGCATTTATAATCTTGTGACAGAGCCTCTTTAAAGGGAAGGCGTCATGATTTTTTTTTTATTATTATATTGCTTTTAATATAATATTAACAAAATTTTTATTTAATAGTGTTCTCATTTTTTACTTTTTAATGTATTTTTACTTTTACTTCTCTATGGGGGCTGCCATTTTTTTTTTCATCTCTGTATGTGTCGATTAACGACACATACAGAGTTGGAATATGGCACATCCAACCCCATAGAGAATGCGAGCGAGCCGTTCGTAGAGTGAAATCCGGTGCCATTTTCATGTGGACCGGAAGCCGCTGCCGGACAGTAAGATGACGACTTCTGGCCGCGGCTTCCGGCCATATGTTCAACGAAGCGAAGGCGCAAGGAATAGGAGCGTAGACCAGCGGAGGCGGCGGTGGCGGCAGGAGCAGGTAATTTATGTTTGTGTATGTGACGTGTGTATTATCGTCATGTTATACTGTCTGCTGAGCCCTGTATCTAATCCTCCTACACTGTGCAGTCGCTCAGAAAATGGCAGCACAGTGTAGGAGGTTTGAAGATGCAAACCCTTCCTTCTCCTGGCACTAGCCACAAGAAGGGAGGGGGGATTGTGTGAGGACACTAGAGGAGTGTGTCCACCCCAAATTTTAGCATAAATCAATGAGGTTGCTTTACCACAGTGACCATGCTGCAATTTTGGGAACTGCACCCTCTAGTGGCCAGCACATGGAAATGTTATAAATTAGAATCAAATTTCCTGACTTGTGAAAAAATTAAAAAAATTAAAACAATGTGTAATCACTTAACTATTAATTGTTTAACTGAAAAAAATAAAAATTTCTAGCGACACATTCCCTTTAAGTTCTAAAAAAATGTCCATACTTTTTTTGTGTTATTTCTTTTGTGTATAGAAGGTTTAGTAGATTAAGGCTGGATTCACACGAGCACATTATGTCCGTAATGGACGGAACGTATTTCGGCCGCAAGTCCCGGACCGAACACACTGCAGGGAGCCGGGCTCCTAACATCGTAGTTATGTACGATGCTAGGAGTCCCTGCCTCGCTGCCGGACAACTGTCCCTTATTGAAATCATATTTTCAGTACGGGACAGTCTCTCCATAGACTTCTTTTGGCAGCTGTAAAGTGATCCCTCAGTGTGCTAATAGTCCGTCTTATCTTGCCACCTGTATATATATATATATATATATATATATATATTGTGCTGGATTATATTAGAAAATAGTACCATTTTATATAGACCTTCTACTTGTGACTATCTAGGCATATAGAAGGACCAAACTTTGTTTTCAACCATGAGTTTTCAACAGCGTTGTTGAAAGCTGCACTGTTGTCTACATTACAGAGAAGACCCCAAAAATAAAGGAAAACCGAAAAAGTATGGAAAATATCATAATACAGTGTACTTATTTACGGAATTACTTAGTGATGACTAGTGATCACAATGGAAACTTTTCTAGACAATCTGTCTACGATGTTCCTTACTCTTTGAGTTTATGGTGGCTGTTAGGAGGCAGCTATTCCTATGAGAATATGAAGGAAATTTTGCGGGCCTGGGAGCATTAAAGACCTGGTCTAAGGTCACACACATTACTGTCAGTAAGTCTCCTGTCAGTAGTAGGAGTTAACTAGACTTCCTGTTCTCGGAGTGAGGGCTGAAGAGGAGTTTTCTTGAAATATAAAGTTCTTGGAACCTTGAAAGTTATTTTGGTTTATGAAAAGACAATTAGTCATCCCAATGTGTTATATAAATCTCTGAGTCAAAACCGAATGCAATATATCTTATCTTTATTACATATTTAACTAAACATTCAGATAGCTAGTTCAGAATAAATCTTGACTTTGGAAAGCAAGCATCCACTTAAAGAGCAATTGTACCCCTTTTCAAATAAAAAAAAAAACAAAAAAAAAAAAGAGTAATTCTATTCAGAAGTATTCTTTAGACTTAACACCACTCAAAACCAGAAAATTCAGTTTTTTTTGTGTGTATACCCCTTCTAATTTTTGAGTAGGTGTTTCAGCCACACCCATTTCAAACAGGTGTATAAAATCAAGCACACAGCCATGCAATCTCCATAGCCAAAAATTGGCTGTAGGGTCATACTGGAGAGCTCTGTAGGTGGAATTTATCAACTTTCTATGGCAAAAAATTGCAAAACGGCACAAAAGTTGCAATTTTCTGAAAAAATTGTTTCTCAAAAAGGGGGCGACGCCACCCATGACATATTTATTATAATTTACGCCAGAATCTGGACTAAATTAAGGAGCAAAACGACACCAGCACATGGCTGGTGTAATTTCACTTTCTGATGCACGGACGGGCAAAGATGCGCTTAATTTTTTAAGAGGCATGCACCTCTTAATAAATTAGGCACATTTTACTCCAACTTTCTTTATATTATGGCTGGCGTATGAAATGCCAGTTTTTTTTTTTTAAATATCCTTTTTATTGTCAGTTTTCACATTTTCTTACAAACATTTCACGTAAGAGTTACATCATGAGTGCGCAGCACTCAACTGTCATGGGATTAACTTTTGATTTAGATTCAACATAACATATAAACACACCAACATAGAAACATGGCATAATTGTCGATCTTCAGATGGACCAAACAAACATGACTCCCCCAACTCCAACACCACCTAGATCATCAATGAGTTTCCACTCATCCTTTCTCCCCCAGCTGGCTCACAGTTGCATCCTCCCTAAACCGCCTGCCAAGAGCTGCGTGCAGTACCACTTTGTGTACTGGAAAGGCCTAACAATTTCCGCTATTTCGGCTGTTGTACATTGCGTTTCTATAAATACTTGCCACTTATCAAATAGCTTCTTGGTTCCCGTTTCCTTCCGCCTTTCCACCTCCACCCTCTCAAGAACCAATAACTGTTTCAGCCGTGACACAATCATTTCTAACCCCGGCGTGTCTGCCTCTAACCAGTGACTCAGGAGGCATCTCAAAGCTACCAGTAGAATCGTGTGCACCAACACGGGAGGTGATCTTACTCCTCGAGCACCCTCTTCCTCCGGCGGCCGCGCTTGATGGAATAGTAGCGCTTGAGGCGTCATTGGGAGATTCGTTTTCCAATGGTCCTTAATATATTTCTGTACCATCCCCCAAAATCGTTTCGTGTGTACACACCCCCACACTCCATGCCACAAATTCGTCAGTGGTGTATTGCACTTGGGACAACTTGTAATGCGATCAGGGAAAGATTGTGAGGGCAAGATATTAAAACCATATATAGCTGCATGCATCAACTTGAAATAGGTTTCCCTCCAGCTCTCATTTATCACACTCTTCCGTACCGTCTCCCAACCTCCCAGTATGGTCTCTCCTATATCTGGATCCTGAGTCCACCGTTCCCAGCTTTTAAAACTAATCCTTAATTGCGGACGAACAAAACCCTCTCTCAATGCTCTATACATTCCTGAAATGGTCGCCCGCCCAGTTGTTGGACCTATGACCTCGTCCAGAGTGTGCGTAGTAGCTTCCTTACTCAAATCCCTGAGCCTGGAGGTACAAAATGTTCGTACCTGAAGTACTTGCAAAAAATTGACTCTATATATGGGTCTGAGTTTAGCGGTGATTTCCTCCCCAGTTAACCACCTCTTTTCCTCTGTATGCATGAGATCCCCTGCGCTACCAATGCCTACCCTCCCCCATGAGGCAATTCCGTCCCCCTTGTCCATTCCCGGTAAAAACTCCGGGTGGCCGCTCAACGGCATATACTTCGATAACAGGTGGGGTAACCCAAACTGCTTACGTACCACTTTCCAAGCTAGAACTGTATCTCTCAATACAATGGAGGTTTTGAGACGGCACGGAAGAGAAGCGATTCTACAATGTAACAAAGCTTTCAGGTTCCAAGGTGAGGCATACTCCCCTTCCAGATCTAAATTGGAATAATTACTTGTTTCATGAAGCCAATCTACTACATGACGCATAAGACAGACCACGTTATAACCCCTGACATTCGGAAAGTTCACACCCCCTTCTTGTTTGCCCATCATGAACTTGGTGAGTGCTATGCGCGGCCTTTTTCCTGCCCATATAAATTTAGTGAATGAAGCCGTCAATTTCGAGACATCCACATGCTTCAATAAGAGAGGTAGCGTTTGAAAGGGGTATAGCATTCTAGGAAAACTAACCATCTTGATCAGATGACATCTTCCCAAGAGGGACAACGGCAATTGGCCCCATCTAGTGAGTTCCGCTTGTATTTTTTTAATTAACGGGGGATAATTTAGGCCATACAGAGTGTCTGGTACCCTCCCTATTTTGATACCCAGATAGGTAATGCAGTGTTCCACCGGTGATATCCCGCAACCCAAGGATTGCCAAAAGGTCTTTGGCAATGGCCTGCCCAACTCCAGCAGTTCGCTCTTAGCTATATTGACTTTGTATCCCGAGCACTGCCCAAATTCCTTCAAAAATTGAAAAACCTTCCCTAAATGCTCCTGAGGGTTTGACATAAAAAGTATGACATCATCAGCGAACAGGGCTAATTTCACTGCACAAGATCCCACTTGAATGCCTCTGAACATATCCGATTCCTCCAAGAATCTGGCCATAGGTTCCAGTGCTAGATTGAATAGCAGGGGCGACAAGGGGCAACCCTGCCGTGTTCCTTTATGTAATTGGAAGGGATCTGATAGGAACCCCGAGGAGTGAACACGTGCTTGCGGGCTATTGTAGACTCCCTTCAGGAAGACCCGGAAATCTCCCTGAATGTTCATTTTGTCTAGCACCATCCCCAGCCATTCCCATTGTATGTTATCAAAGGCTTTCTCTGCGTCTAGCGCTAAAAGTGCCGGCCTGGTACCTGGCTGGGGATCGTGCCTGACTGTTTCTAGCACCGTCAATACCTTACGTAAATTTGTCACTGCAGCCCTGCCCTTTACAAAGCCTACCTGAGATTTTCCCACCAGTATGGGTAGATACATAGCCAGTCGATTGGCCAAAATTTTTGTGAGCAATTTCTGATCTTGATCTATCAGCGAGATGGGGCGGTACGACCCCGGGTCAAGAGGATTCTTCCCCTTCTTGGGTAGCACCTTTATATGCGCTACCTTGGCCTCTGCTGGTAGAGCTCCCGTTCCTAGTAAAGTATTATAATATGCCACCAAGGTAGGGCTGATTTCTTCTCTCAGAGATTTGAAAAACTCCCCTGTGAATCCATCCGGACCCGGGGCCTTTCCGTTAGATAATGTTTTAATGGCGCTCCAAACTTCCTCTAGTGTAATCTCCGCGCTCAAATGACCATTCTGCTCCTGGGTAAGCCCTGGCAACTTCACCTTCTCCAAAAATTCCCTCCCTTTTTGGAGATCTATGGGTGTTTCTGAGTAAAGGGCTTGGTAATATTTACTTAATATGGTATTGATTTTTTTTGGGTCCGAGGTAGGAGTTCCGTTTGATTCTTTAAGTGTTGAAATGTGTGACGGTGCATACCTCCCCTTTGCTAACCGCGCTAATAATTTGCCCGCCTTATTGCCGAAACGCATTAAATCAGCATCAAATTGGGACCGGTAAATACTCTCTCTTTTGTCTAACCATTGATCAAACTGTCGCTTGGCTTCCTTCCATTCCTCCCCCAATAGCATTGATGGCGAATGTAGGAATGCTGTGTACGCACGCCGTAATCTGTCGCTCGCTGCCTTGTATCCTTCGGTCGTCCTACGTTTAAGATTAGACATATACTGCATGATTTTCCCTCTTATTACCGCCTTGGCTGTACGCCAATACAATGACGGTTCCGAGCGATGCGCTACATTATCCCCATCGAATTCCATCCACCACCCCTTAAGCTTCTGTGTAAAGCCCTCATCCTTTGCCAGAAAAGCGGGAAACCTCCAGATAAAATCCGTTCCTCTAGCTACTGTGTCGGCCAAGGTAATGGTAACCGGAGCATGGTCCGAAATAACTAAATCTTCAATTGTCGCTTCACGTAAACGTCGCGACATTGCGTCACTAACTAACAAATAATCAATACGCGACCATGACTGATGAACATGAGAGAAATGTGTATATTCCCGCGCATCTGGGTGTAAACTCCTCCACGCATCTATTAGGGCCGTGTGTCTTAAAAAGTCGGGCAAGATCTTATCTCTATTTCTCTGCGAACTAGTCCCTGCGCTCCTATCCTCCTTTGAAGACCTTACAGTGTTAAGGTCTCCCCCTAAAATCAAAAACCTAGTGCGATCCTGCTGGAGTTGGGTTTCCAAGTGACCAAAAAAACCAGTGTTAACCGTATTTGGGCCATACACATTATAAATACTGATGGTTTCCCCTGCATGCTCCATCACTAGATGGATCCAACGGCCCTCGTCATCCCGTTCCTGGGACACCAGCGTAAACGCAAAGTTTTTATGTACCAGAATTATAACTCCCGCCTTACCCTCCCTTGCCGACGAGCCAAAAACCTGACCCACCCAGAACTTTTGCAAATACTTAAACTCCGGCTCGGTTAGGTGAGTTTCCTGCAATAGGGCCACATCAGGATGCAATCGTTTCATGTGCCTTAAAAGTTTGGTCCGTTTCTGTGGGGATCTCAGCCCTTTAACGTTCCAAGAAACTATTTTCATGTTATTGGACCGTGTTTAAGATGAGCTAAAGTGCCTAAAAGTCGTGTGGAGTCCAGGGAGTCAGATCCGTCTTTTCCCAAGAGCCATGTACACACATTAACATTAACATCATAACCAAACCCTGGCTTGTAAGCCAGAACCAACAATGCCAACCATCCCTTACCTAACAAAATCATAAAATCACCTGCGGCAAGGGTTAGCATTCCCTTAATACCCACTGGTGTATGTGACTTCACTTTTTTCTGTTATGCCAGAACGCGCCCCTCCCTCCCCCTCAGCCTGCCTATATGGCTCCTTCCATGAGGAAGTAACACCTGCCCTTGCCCCCTCAGTACCTCTTTGTCACCTGCGCACCCTTATGTACCTTCCCTTATCATTACTTTAACAGCCTAGAGTCCGTTAGGATTGCATCCTCACATTTCCCTATGAACCTTGCTTCGCTTCAAGGTTTCCCTACCTCCGTGCCCCCTATCTCCTACCACAATGTCCCTCAGTCTGTCATTGTAACAGATAACACTAATCCCTTGCGTGGGGGAGGCATTGTATAACTCCCGTTCAATCCCGCCCACCAGGGACAATCTCAGATCCTGATCTAACTCCCTCACAAATATCTTGCATTGAAAAAGCAGGGAAATATCAGAATGCATATACTTCAACCTTGATAACATTGTAACATTGTAACAATAGGTCAACTATTGACCGGTACATAGTGCTGTTTAAGACTGCAAAATATCCCCCTCAATAACTTTCAGATTATCTGTAAACTTATCTGTATCTGGTCGGAATCTGCAATTGGTCTACAGCGTCCACAAAATCACATCAGCTTAAATAAAATGCGCCAAAAAGGACTTCGTCCGTCAATCAGGAGACGTGGATCGGGTGCGGTCCCGTGTTCGCCTCTGCGGCTTCGGAGAGTCCCCTCTATTTCCGGCTCGACCCCCCCTGGATCTTCCAGGTGTGGGCATTAAGGCTTCTGCCCAGGTACGCTCCATATTTAGCCGGTGCCTTTTGTCTTCTCTTGACTTGCGTTGCGGACTATGTACTTGACTGTGACGCTCCTCTTGCTGTGATCTGTTCCCACAAAGCTCCGCAAGTGCGTCCTCCGCTTCCTGTGGAGTGGTGAAAACCTTGTTCCGCCCGTTCTCTTGAAACACCCGCAGGGTGGCTGGGTACTGCAGGCTAAAGCGTATTCTCGCTTGGAACAGCGCGGTGCAGATCTTGCTGAAAGCCCGCCTTCGTTTTGCAACCTCCGCCGAGAAATCCTCAAATAGTAGCACTTTCATGCCCAGTATTTCCAAAGGACGCGATCTGCTGCGGAAAGCTTTCATGAGTGCCACCTTGTCATTGTAATCCAACAGTTTGAAGATCACTTGTCTGGGACGATGTGAATTATGGTCAGCTGTTGCTGGGAGGTTTCTGGGGTCCGGCCCCACTCTATGCGCCCTCTCCACCCGGCAGGGACGGGGGAGACCTAAGGCTTCCGGCAATGTCCTCTCACACACTCGCTGCAAATCAGCAGATATCACCGCTTCTTTCAGCCCCACCAGTCGCAGGTTGCTCCTCCTGGAGCGGTTCTCCAGATCCTCCACCTTGTCTCCCAACTGCGCAGTAACAGACAGCACCCCTTTGAGTTTGGATTGCAGGCGTTCATTTTCATCCTCCAACAGCGTCATACGCTGTTCTAACTCATCAGCTCTGATAGTGACTTGTGCCAGCTCCGCATGCACGCGGTTTAGAGAATCTTGCACCGTTTTTTCCAGCGCCTTTTGCAGGTCTGGCGCTATCTGTTTGGCTACTTCACGGGCCAGGGTTACATAGTCAATGGCTACTGGAAGAGCGGACAGTACATGCTCTGCCGGGCTTGAAAGCTGGGACTGATGGTGCTGCCGCTCATCTTCCTGTGTGTATAGCAGGGTCGCAGTGGCGGGAAGCGCCGCCATCTTACCTCCCTTTACCACGGCCGCGGCTGATTCCTCCATGGCTGGCTTCTGCGCGCTTCTGAGGAGGTACCTGTCCATACAGGCACCACCGATGATGTTGCTGTGTGCAAGGCTGGTGACTTCCCCGCTGATTATCGTCGCCGTAGCGACTATTGCGAGCTTACAGGCTGGAAGGGAGCGGGAGCTCAGTCACTCGCGTCCTGCATCCCCAGCGCCGGAACCGGAAGTCGAAATGCCAGTTTTAATCAATTCCCCCCAATTAATTGAAAGGCTATGTAAACCTTTAAAAGAGATTTTCTTATTTATTTATTTTTAATTAAAAAAAGGTCAATCGGTGTGTTTGGTGCAACTTTATAATTAGCTTTTATTAAAAATAATTTTTACTTTTTGAGAAACAGCTGCTCTTTATTCTGCATACAGAGCAGCTGTATCTTTCACTGAATCCTGTACCCTGTAATCTACAACATCTAAATTCATAATTCATAAGGGCAAACGATACAGCTGCTCTGTATACAGAATACAGAACAGCTGTATCTCAAAAAAAGTAAAAAATATTTTTCATAAAAACGAATTATAAGGTTTCACCAAACCTTTGTTTAAAAAAAATAAAAAAAAATCCCTTTCAAAGCTGTACATAGCCTTTAAACATGGAACTGTCATAAGATGCTACGTTTACCAAAAAATCAGTTAGGGCCTGTTCACATCACCGTTTACTTTCCGTCGGATGAACCCCGCAACGGAAAGTGAAAGTGAAAGCACAGCTTCTGTTTCAGTCACCATTGATCTCAATGGTGACGGAAACATTGCTAATGGTTTCCGTTCGTCTCCATTCCTGCTGTTATGTAAGTGCTATTATTGTGAAGTGGAAGCGTCTAGGAGTAACAACATCTCAGACGCGAATCGGTAGACCACGCAAGCTTACAGAGTAGGACTGTCAAGTGCTGATGCTTGTGGAATGTAAAAATTGCTTGTCCTCTGTTACATCACTCACAGAGTTCCAAACTGCCTCTGGAATCTGGAAGTGACATCAGCGCATGAACTGTCCATCAGGATCTTCAGGAATTAGGTTTCCATGGTTAAACAGCTGCATGCAAGTCTAAGATCACCATGCGCAATGCAAAGCGTTACATGGAATGGTGCAAAGCACACCACCACTGGAGCAGTGGAAATGTGTTACCTGGAGTGATTAATCACATGTCACTGTCGGGCAGTCTGATGGATCTGGGTTTGGCGGATGCCAGTGGAACGCTACCTACTGGAATGCATAATGCAAGATTTGGTGGAAAAGGGATAATAGTCTGGAGCTGTTTGTGACTGTGACCCTGTGTACAAAGCAAGGTCTATAAAGACATGGTGCGAGGAGTTTGGTGTAAAGGAATTTGAGTGGCCCGCACAGAGCCCTGACCTAAACCCCACCCAACACCTTTGGGATGTATTGGAACTCCACTTGTGAGCCAGACCATCTCGTCCAACATGAGTGCCTGTCATCACAAATGCTCTTTTGGTTTAATGAGCACAAATTCCCACAGACACATTCCAAAATCTTGTAAAAAGCATTCCCAGAAGAGTGGCAACTGTTATAGCCACAAAAGGGGGCCCAACTCCATAATAACAATCATGGATTTGGAATAGAATATTCTACAAGCTCACATAGGTGTGATGGTCACATGCTTTTGGCCATGTAGTGTAAATTAATGAGGCCCCTAAATAAATAGGATTTGTACGTAACCATAATATACTACACATTTTTCACGTTGCCCTTGTAACATCCCTGAAACTATAGGATGCATCTCCAAAACTATATCTGTCCGCATTTATATAATACTGCCATAGTGTCCCCAAAAACAATAGTGCCATAGAGATAGGAAAACAGATCCCCCAATAATAATAATGCCACACACACAATGTCCTCCAAAATAGTGTGACACAGATAGTGCCACAAAAATAATAGCTTATAGGGCCCTACTAAAATAGTGTTACACACATGGAGCCACTCGAAAATGGTGCCATACATATAGTGTTCCCAAAAGATAGCGCCACACATATTGTGCCACAACAAAAAGAGATAATTACTTATATGTCTATGTTCCCATGCCTGTGGTGCATGCCACAGGCCTCTTCAGGCCTTTGGTCTGGGCAGTCTGAGGCTTTTTGCAAACAATTGTGATGTGATCATTGCATTGGGCTGGCCTGCGTTGGGTAGCAGGAGGGAGAGAGGGTGCCTCATAGGCTGCAGGTCAACGGTGGCCTTCGCGTGAATGACAGGGCAGGGAGCCGAGGGAGCCAAACTGTCTGAATCATATCCCTGCTTGTGACCACAGTGTTCCCTCCATGTCACAGGCAGGCACAAAAACAGCTAAAGCAGGAATACAGTGTGATTCCTATGACCTGTGAATACGACACAGGGGGAGACGGATTTTTGGGTTAGGTTTAGTCATATTCGAATTAGGGCCTGTTCACATCAGCGTTGGCTTTCCGTTGAGGGGTTCCGTTGGAGGTTTCCGTCGTGGAACCCCGCAACGGAAAGTCATACGGAAACCTTAGCTTCCGTTTGCATCACCATTGATATCAATGGTGGCGGAAACATTGCTAATGGTTTCCCTTTGTCACCGTTCCGGCAGGTTTCCGGTTTTCAGACAGAATCAATAGCACAGTCGACTGCACTATTGATTGCGCTATTGACTCCATCAAGAAAACGAAAACCTGATGGAACGGTGACAAACGGAAACCATTAGCAATGTTTCCGTCACCATTGATATCAATGGTGATGCAAACGGAGGCTAAGTTTTCCGTTTGACTTTCCGTTGCGGGCTTCCATGACGGAAACCTCAGACGGAACCCTTAAACGGAAAGCCAATGCTGATGTGAACAGGCACTTAGAAATGCTTTAATACTGCATGATTTGCAAGTCAGTGCAAAAAGTCATTACCATCATGGGAGCAATTTTGTGATGCTGAAAGGGGTTGTCTTAGTTTCATCCACAGGGGTATATTGGGGAACTGGTGTAAAGTATTTGGTCCCAATTCAAGAACATGAAAATAGCATCTCAGGGTTTTATTTTGTGGAGAACGCACGCACGCACGCACGCACGCACGCACGCACGCACGCACGCACGCACACACACACTTTAAAGTTAAAACAATTGCAAATTGTAATTATTTGAAAATGTGTCTAATGAAAAGTTTACCATTATCACAATAACACACCGATAGAGTGTTTCCTTGGCAATATAGTGCCCCTTCAGTGGTATGCAGTGCTCCAGGCCTCCTGCCGTTTCAGACAGTGTGTGGGGCTGTAGGCGTATTTTACATTGCATATAATGGATATATAAATAGTCTGAAGTGTTTGGGCCATTCTCATAACAAGACTTTGTGGCACATTAAGCTAAGGCAGGTTACAATGCTAGTTGAATTTATTCGAAAGGAGAAATAAAACAAACTGTGTTCATCTGCTGGGAACAACGTTTCATTCCTGCTGTTAGATGTAATGTTTTATACTATAATTGAAACTAAATGGATGTTAAATAGTGTCCCAGTTTAGTTGAACATTCCTATCCCTAGAGATTTACCTGTATGGGATCTGGTATAATGTCATTGGCAGAAAAAATAGGTCCCTCTACCCTCAATTAAAAAATACAGTTATGAACGAGCTAAAGTATTTGCGAAGTGTCCTTCTTCTACAGAGACATGCATGGTGGACACTGCTGGCTCTAGACTTGTCTGGAATTTTACTTTATGAAAACTCCTCAATTTTCACTACGGTTATTCGCTACTAGAATATTTCATTCATTTTGGCTTTACTGCTACCAAGCTGCCCCCTGCTATATGCATGGCACCAATGCAGTTTTGAGCGGAACAGCTTAGTCCCTGACTGGTTGCTAGGGATACATTGCCTAATAGCTACAGCCTTTGAAACAGGGTTGCTAGGCAGCACTCACCTAGAAACTAGTCTGTCTCAGATTACAAATGTCCTATGCTCAGGTTTGCACTTTGTTGAGAAGAAAGAAGGGTCAAGGAGGCTTGTAAGCACGTACACCATGCTGGCATGTTCACTTTTTTTTTATATCTGTTTGCTTCTAAAGATGTAAATGGATTCACAGTTTTTAGTATCTTGTAGCACAAAGGAAAGGATCAATGTAAATGAATAAATGAAAGTGTTGTAGAATACATTATTAATAACAATTGGGTGTACTTGTTTTTAATACCCACAATAAGGCTGTTTTCAGGGCTTTGCCCAGAGGTTGGTGTAAAATAAAATTGGCATGATTAAGTAGTGGTTGTTAGCGGTAACATATAGCTGACTCCGATCCCAGATGTTTAACAAACAGGCTATATAACACACTGCAATACAGAAGCACTGCAGCGTGTTACTGAAGAGATCTGCGGATCGCACATTCAAGTCCCATAGTGGGACTAAAATAAATAAATAAAATAACTAAAGCATATAAATAAAAAAAGTTGAATGTAAAAAACCCCCAAAATTTTTCCTGCTTAATAAAAATGAATAGTGCAAATTTTTTAAAAAGTAATCATATTTGGTATCACCGCATTCATAACGACCTGTATAATGAAGTTAAAATGTTATTTATACTGCGCGGTAAACGGCATAAGAAAAATGGTGTCGGCATGGCTGGTTTTACCCATTCATTTCGCCTAACAAAAATTATAAAAAGTTAATCAATGAGTTCTATGAACCCCAAAATGGTACCATTGAAAAATATATCTCGTCCCATGAAAAACTTCTGCAAAAATAAAAAAAATTTGGCTCTCGAACTCTAACGATGCGAACATTTTCTTTCTATGAAAAATGCTTTTAATGCGCAAAAGTAGTGAAATATAAAAAAAAAAAAAAACTGCATATCCGGTATCGGCGTAAATTACCTGTTGAATAGAGTTAAATTGTCATTTATACTGTACAATAAAAAGTGTGAAATTTGTTCATCACTGAATCATTGAAAATTAAATGTATCATTAAAAAATATAACTCCCCTAATGAAAAAACGAAAAACTAAAAATCCGCTGCATCCCAAAGGTCAAAATTGTCTGTCTTATTTAGGGTATGTTCACACGCAGTAGCAAAATACATCTGAAAATATGGAGCTGTTTTCGTCTAAAAACAGCTCCTGATTTTCAGAAGTTTTTTTAACAACTTGCGTTTTTCGCTGCGTATTTTACGGACGTTATTGGAGCTGTTTTTCAATGGAGTCAATGAAAAACTGCTCCAAAAACGTCCCAAGAAGTGAGTGACATGCACTTCTTTGCTGCGGGCGTCTTTTTACCTGCCATCTTGAAAGCAATGGGCAGATGTTTGTAGGCGTAATGGAGCAGTTTTTTCAGGCATAATTCGAGGCGTAAAACGTGCGTGTGAACATAACCTTAGAGCAAATTTTTTCAAGCACCCAATTAGGTCATTCTGAGTTGATAGATGAAGTCCCTCATTCTAGATCTACATCTACAAAAAATGCCTTTCTTTCTGGAGGACCCGGCCTGTCTGTGCACTACATGGACAAGCTACTGATTTCAATGGGCAACATGCAATGCCCCTGAGTTGGCACTGCAGTGGAATTGAACACTCCCTGCTAGGTTCTGCCACAGATTACTGCTAATTTCTGGGACACCCTCTGATCAGCTTTTTTTTTTTGGAGGATCTTCTTACTAAAAGATATTTCTTAAATCAATCAAGCCCTTTAATAAATATTGAGATAAACGTTGAATAAAAATTGTTGACTTTCGAGAATATCACATACAGAAGCAGGGATACCAGCAATAAACAAAGTTTTAAAGGAAATTCTATGTCACTCCGAGTCACAATTTGAGATTACATCCATCATATTCTTGCCCAGTTCATTTTAATAATACTTTTTATAGCTACTTTAGGCAAAATCGACCAGCCTGCCATTTTATCTTCAACTCTAAGTATATGTTATAATTTTCTTTCAAGCTTGCTCGTCGTTTAAGATTGCCACATAAGAATTAGTGTGTCACGATGGGTGTGTGGACCCACTGGGCCGTACCGCCGTAGCGGGATAGCAGCTGTCCAAACAGGATACCAAGGCAAAGTCAATAGTTCAAATAAGGGTACCTGTGGCAATACAGACAGTAGCGATGGCAGGCACGGATGGGCTCTTGGCAGCAGGGAGACACCAGGAGTGATGAAATACAGCAGGCGTAGCATACGACACAACACGTCTCCAACTCTCAATGGCACAAGAACAAGGTAGCACGGGATACAGGTTACAGGTAGCAGGAACAGGAACACTGGGAACTGGAAAACACTAAGAGACAATTTGCAAAGACTAACATGGGTAACACAACAAAGCTCAGACAATGAAGGAAGGGGCATGGCCCTTCTTATAGTCCAGGGTGATCATGGGAACAATCAGTCAATCTAATAAAACATGTGTGTGCTCTGGCACATTAAGGCCGGGAATGAGCTTGAGCGCACACCCGAGTGGTCACTGCAGGACAGGACGGCCGCATGTGCTGGCATCTTCGGAGAAGGAAGACGTCTGCAGGAGGATAGGAGTCTGAGGTCTGCGACCGCGGACGTTACATAGTGATACATCAGTGACCTATTAGATTCTGTTTGTTACTTTGCCACTTGGTTGTAGTAAAAAAATATTCTATTCCAAGTCCTAAATAAAGCATCTGATATCCATTAAGTAAGTAAAATATTGCCAGCCGCAGAAAATACGGCTGAAATTGAAGATAACTGCATCAGACATTCACCTTTCTTTAATTTTAAAGAATTCCCCTTCTGTTTGTGAAAACAAAATTGTAATAAATCTCCCAGCCTAGGTCTATTAATAAAGGAGCAGATAAAAAATACTGCAGGGTAATAGATTTCAAAAGATGTAAAAATAACTCCAGAAATAAATGGACCCTAAATCATAGACTATTGTGTAGCTATTTATACTGACCCAAAGCAACCTTTCGATAAAATCTCAAGCATAAAAGAAGAATGACGCAGATGGTGAACAGGTTTTTGGTTTTTTTATAGAGAAAAGAAACACACTGAGCAAAGTGGATTTCGAATTAAATTTTCATGTGGGTTGGTAGGTTGATGTAGGCAATTTTCTTCTCTGAATTTGTTATGGACTTATGGCCTCTGCAAAAAAACACCTTGTATTTCTATTTACCAAGGTTTATTCTAAAATTTGTACCATATATGTATTTTCTTTATATGTACAGTATTGAAAAAAACAGATGCATAGAAAACACAGTAGTAGGCTAAAAATTGTATAAGGCCAAAGCTACATGGCTTGGTGACCTAATTCATTTTAGAAAGTTGCTGTGACATAATGACATGCTGCTATTAAAATGTGACTTTTTAGACCATTTGTGGTGAGGATTTGACAGAGTTACTGCAGTTTTCTAGATCCATTTCTTCTTCTTATAAATTACAGCAGACAAGTTAAAAGATTTTATCCAGGTGGTACAGGACACTGGATAGGCTCCATAGATTCTTTCCATCTGTTTCTCCGATGTATTGTAGATTTCATTCTACTATTGGGTCTATGGAGCATATCTGGTGGAGTTTCCCTGGAATAAGCTCTCTTTGGTTAGATGTTTTTGTGCTTTATAACAAGCTCATGTCTGCCAGTGTTGTTGCGTCGCCAGAGAAGGCCCTCCTTTACATATTTCTTGGGTCTCCCAAGCTCTTCAAGAAAGGTATTCTTCGACATTTTGTTATGGCTGTCAGGTTGATAATGCCCAGATTATGGAAGTCACAAACTTCACCAATAAGGTTCAATGGGCTGATACCGTAAACAATATCATAAGAATGGAACTAATGGAAAGTGCTGAGTCAGTCCGTTCCTACCAAGTTGAGTTACAATGGTTGCCATGCTCTAAATTTAGAGATTCTCCTGAATTTAGCTCTTGGCTAGCCTCTTCTTGAGGAGTTAATTCCGAAATAGTTTGATTCCTTTCCGACATCGGTCCTTATATCATAAGGTTAACTTGACAATTGTCAATGGGGGATTTACAAAATTTGTAGCCGGCCATGGACCCCCGATGACAGTCAAGTTGTTTTATGGCATGCCCATTTAGCTTTCTGCTATGGAAAAGATACGACTGCATGACATCCGGATACATTGCATATGGTGGTAGACATGTTATCTCGAGTACTGTACGCAAATGTGGTGTTGTAACTGGTATATTAAAAAGGTTGTCTGGTTTAGTAAAAACATTTTTAAATAGCCTATTAGGGGGTTCCCGTTAAGAAAATGAGCCAGAGCAGAAAGTAGCTTAAAAAAAAAAAAAAAAAAAAAAAAAAAAAAAAAGAAGAGTACTTCTCTCTCTGAAGTACCCAGCACATCTCATTCAATTGTTTTTTTTATATATATAATTGTTTATTTTTGGAAAATATTTTTTACAACATGTAAAACTCAAAAAAGAGAGGTTAAAGCAAAATACATCCATGTTAAAAGAGACAATCAAGGTAAATATTGGTAGGAGTTAGTAACGGACAGCAAAGTCATCTGTAAGAACCAGGTATACTTCCGCTTATAAAGATAACAGAGATGCAGGAACTCTCGATATTTCAAGCATACCAAGTTAGTATATAATTTATCTCCTAGCCTTATGCTTAAATTATATCAAAAGACATATAACATGAAGACATAACAAATAAGACAATATACCAATACAGAAGGGTAGTGGGGGAGGCAAATGCTCTAGTCATGTGTGGGTCAAATAATAGAAGTCTGATGTATATATTTAGTTAACTCCAAGGTGGTTTAGAGTCATACATATCCCATGGTTACGAAACTGAATTGAAGCGACCTATCTGGTTGTTCATAGAGGCTGTTAAATATTCCATTTGTCTGACCTCTCTAATCCTATTATGGAGATCAACCAGCGTGGGGGGATCAGCACATTTCCAATAGGCTGATATGAGACATTTAGCAGCAGTCAGAACATGGAGAAGCATCCGGGCTGGTAATTTCCCTAAACCTCTAGGCGGAACATTAAGCAAAAAAATGTGAGGATAAAACTAGAGGATACAGTGGATATAAGAAGTCTACACATCTCTGTTAAAATGCCATGTTTTTGTCATGTTACAAAATCAGTACAAGATGAATCATTTCAGAAATTTTCCACCTTTAATGTGACCAATAATCTGTTCAATTCCATTGAAAAACAAACAAACTGCAATCATTTATAGGGGAAAAATAAAAATAAAAAACAAAAATAATGTGGATGTATAAATATGCACACCCTAAGGCTATGTTCACACGGGGTCTTTTGCCGAGTTTTTTGACGCGGAAACCGCGTCGCAAAACTCGGCAGAAACGGCCCGAGAACGCCTCCCATTGATTTCAATGGGAGGCGTCGGCGTCTTTTTCCCGCGAGCAGTAAAACTGCCTCGCGGGAAAAAGAAGCGACATGCCCTATCTTCGGGCGCTTCCGCCTCCGACCTCCCATTGACTTCAATGGGAGGCAGGAGAAAGCGTGTTTTCTGCCCGCGGCGCTCAATGGCCGCGGGCGAAAAACGGCGCGATCATTGCTATTCACACGGAGTATTTTGGGGGAGGAATATCTGCCTCAAAATTCCGTTTGGAGCTTTGAGGCAGATATTCCTCCCCCAAAATACTCCGTGTGAACATAGCCTTAAACTAATATTTTGCTGAATTACCCTTTGACTTTATGACAGCATTCAGTCTTTTTGGGTAGAAGTCTATCAGTATGGCACATCTTGACTTGGCAATTGTTGCCCACTCTTCCTTGCAAAAGCACTCCAAATCTGTCAGATTGTGAGGGAATCTCCTGCGTACAGCCCTCTTCAGGTCACCCCACAGATTTTCAATGGGATTCAGGTTTGGGCTCTGGCTGGGTCAATCTAAACCGTTGATGTTCCTCTGGAAAAGCCATTCTTTTGTTGAGCAAAAAAAAGAGACCAAAAAAGAGAGAGAGAGCAAGAAAGAGGGAAATAGCAAGAAAGAGCAAAAAAGAAAGAGCAAGAAAGAGAAATAGAGAGCAAGAAAGCGAGAGAGAGAGAAAAAGAGAGAGAGAGTGAGAGAGAGAGCGAGAGCAAGAAAGCGAGAGAGAGCAAGAAAGCGAGAGCGAGCTCGAGAGAGAGAGAGCGAAAGAGAGAGAGAAAGGAAGGCACTGTAGCCAAAAGACCTCTCAGCGAGTGCAGAGCTTCAAAAGAGGTGACCTCTCCTCTAAGTCAGTACAAAAGATGAGCAAGGAAGCAGCACTCCAAAAATGTAAAAGGATTTCGATTATATATCATAATGATCTATGGTTACTGCCAATGTTTCCACACGATCAGCAGCAGGAGTGCGGCTGTTATACACAGCTGGGGTCTTGCAACAACTGCCGGGATCAGAAATAACTCCAATCCCGGGAGTTTATCCCTGTAGATGCTGCGATCAATAGAGACTGCAGCATCTAAATTGTTTCACAGAAGGAGAGGGCTCCCTCTGTCATCCCATTGGCACCCCACAACACAATCGCGTGGGCGCGGATAGATTACCATAGCAGCTGAGAACCTAACAAAGGCCCCCAGGTCTGCCGTTGGTGAAAGCCAGAGCCACGGCCTAATAGATTGCCTTTAATGTAAGGCAATAATGCTTTGGAATAATTCTAAAGCAAAAGATCTCAGCTTCAAGTCCTCTAGTGGGACAAAAAAAAAGTAAAATTGAGATCAATAAAATAAGTCTATCGTGGTGAGTATATAAAGAGTAGGAGAAGGAGGGGTTTGGGCTGCGTGGATGTAAAGGAGTTTAGAAGAAGAAAAAAAACCTCCCAGTGACCCCCCCCCCCCACTTAATTGGCCCCAAAACTGAGGAACAGAGTTCAGTGGTCACGTGACCGCCACTGAAAACAGTGGAACGGTGCATTTGACCTATGTAGCGTTCATCTATAAGGGTATGTGCACACGTAGTGACCAAAAACGTCTGAAAATCCAGAGCTGTTTTCAAGGGAAAACAGACCCTGCTTTTCAGACGTTTTTTGACCAACTCGCATTTTTCGCGGCGTTTTCGCAGCGTTTTTTACGTCCGTTTTTGGAGCTGTTTTCATTGGAGTCTATGAGAAAACAGCTCCAAAAACATCCAAAGAAGTGTCCTGCACTTCTTTTGATGAGGCTGTATTTTTACGCGTCGTCGTTTGACAGCTGTTAAACGACGACGCGTAAATAACAGGTCGTCTGCACTGTATTGTAGCCCTATTTTCAGACGTAAAACGAGGCATAATACGCCTCGTTTACGTCTGAAAATAGGTCGTGTGAACCCAGCCTCAGAGGTACTCAGTTGTCTTTTAAAGCCGCAAAAAACATTTTTTCCCCAAATAACCTGCAGTAAATGTTTCCCCTTAAACCACTCAAATCCAGTTTAAAATCTCTGGCAGACAAACAGGTTTTCCTCAAGAATGGCCCTGTATTTACTGCCATCCATCTTTGCGTCAATCCTGACCAGTTTTCCGGCCACTGCGGATAAAAAGCATCCCCACGGAATGATGCTGCCACCACCATGCTTCACTGTGGGAATGGTGTTCTTAGGGTGATAGGATGTGTTGGGCTTGTGCCGCACATAGTGTTTCCCATGATGGCCAAATCGTTAAAGTGTAGCTAAACGTTTGATAAACTTCTGACATGTCATAGTGACATGTCAGAAGATTGGATTGGTGGGGGTCCGAGCACTGAGACCCCCACCAATCGCTAGAACGAAGCAGCTGAAGTGCTCGTGTGAGCGCTCAGCCGCTTTGTGTCTGTTCTGCTTTTTCCGGAAAGTCGATGTATCGGAGTACGGGCTCATAGACTTTCTATTGAGTCCGTACACTGATACATTTATTTCCGGAAAAAGCAGAACAGACACGAAGCGGCTGAGCGCTCACATTAGCGCTTCAGCTGCTTTGTTCTAGCGATTGGTGGGGGTTTCAGTGCTCGGTCCCCCACCAATCCAATCTTCTGACATGTCACTATGATATGTCAGAAGTTTGTCATACTTTTAGCTACACTTTAAATTTAGTGTCTGCTGAGAGTAGAACCTTATTCCATGTGTTTGGGGAGTAACCACATGCTATTTGGCGAACTCAAAACGTGTTTTCTTATATTTTTGTGGCAATACAAAATGTTGTTTTTTTTCAGTAAAACATGTTTTTATTCCACAAGAGCAGTAAAATTGTTTAAAAAACCTATACATATTTGGTATTGGCATAATTGTAGCGATCCATAGTAAAAAAGATTAACATTTATACCGCATGGCGTAAAAACCCCCCACAAAAAACAATGGTGGAATTGCTGTTTTATTCCTTCCTCCCCAAATAAATATGTGATATATTTATTCCAAAATGGCGCCACTAAAAACTACAACCTGTCCTGCAAAACAAACAAACAAACAAACAAACAAACAAGCATCATACAGCTTTGTCGTCTGAAAAATAAAATGTTATAGCTATTGAAAAGCGCAGATGATCAACATCACTGCAGCCTAAAGGCCCAAAAAAAGTCTGTTCTTAAAGGAAGGGTGTTGCGAAAAAAAATTTTTTTAGATCAATTTGCTTTTAGTGTTTTATTAAAGAAAAATTTATTTATTCTAACTTTTTCTTGACTATGGGGGCTGCCATTTTTTTTTTCATCAGTGTATGTGTCGATTAACGACACATACAGAGATGGAATACGGCACATACATCCCCATAGAGAATGCGAACGGGAGCTGTTCGCATTCACTATGGTGTACGCCGTCTGTGTGGGAACCGTGCATGCGCCGCTTCCACACAGTCCAAATGGAAGGTCTTCGGCCGAGCGACATCCGGCACCATTTTCTTGTGGACCGGAAAGCCGCGGCCGGACCGTAAGAGGACTACTTCCTGTCGCGGCTTCTTGACATGTGTTCTGAAGCAAGAGGAGGGAGCAGAGGGAGCGGACGGACCGGAGGCGGCAGGAGCAGGTAAGTTATGTTTGTGTATGTTTGTGTCTTAGTGTGTGATTACCACTGTATGTAAGCCTACTACACTGTGTATTCGCTCAAAAAATGGCGGCACACAGTGTAGGAGGCTTGAACATTCAATCCCCTCCTTTCTCCCGGCACTTGCCAGGATAAGGGAGGGGGGATTCTGTGAGTTGTTTACACCAAATTTGCAGCATAAAGCAATGTGGTTGCTTTACCACATGCCAATGCTGCAATTTTGGGAATTGCTCCCTCTAGTGACCAGCACAGGGAAATGTTATAAATTAGAATCTAATTTATAATATTTCCTGACTTGTGAAAAAATGAAAAAAATTATAACAATGTCTAATCATGTATACACTAACTGTTTAACTAAAAAAAAATTCTAGCGACACATTCCCTTTAATTGGGTTATGGCTGCATAGCGAGTAGGATGGAACGTGACCGTCCACGATTTTCTGATGGAGATTCATACAAAAAAATACAAAAAACAACTACACGGTTTTATGTATGAATTCCACCTTCTACTACAACTTCGCTTTAATTGTTTCTGTTGTTTACCTTCTACTGACAACTGATGAAGAACCAGATGTGAGTTGATTCAGCGGATTTAATTTTTTTTTCTACCTTGTTTTTTTGTTTTGTTTTTTTACACACAGTAGTACAAAAAAACAAAATAAACTGAAAACAATGGACTTTTTTTTTTTTTTGGACTGGAACCCATCATAGAAACATACCAAAAAATAGATTGATGTGCCAGAGTCCACGTTATTTTATTATGTATCATTTGAATTTTCCGCACAAGTTCATCACAAATGGTGATATTGGTTGATTTCTTAACCCTCTTTTTACAGTATGTCTCGGCATTACCATGCTAATGTAATACCCCAAAACCATGATACAGTTATGATTAGAAGTTCAAACTAGTAGTAAGACTCAATGAGGGACAATTATTTCCATGTTATGATTCAACAAACCATAATGATATTTTTTATGGACAATCAATTTTCAGCAACTATTATTTCAGCAAATAAAGCTTATTCAGTATATAAAAAAAAAAAGTTATGCAACTTTATAGTATCCTTTGTGTATCAATATAACTCAATAGGAGCCTTGATTATGTATTTCCAGGGGTTGCAAATATGTCCTGGTCGTGTGATGATCACACAGGGTCAGGGCTGATTACAAGAGAACTACGATACTTGCACTGTAAGGCTTGATTCACACGAGCATGTTCGGTCCGTAAAGGACGGAACGTATTTCGGCCGCAAGTCCCGAACCGAACACACTGCAGGGAGCCGGCTCCTAGCATCATACTTATGTACGATGCTAGGAGTCCCTGCCTCTCCGTGGAACTACTGTCCCGTACTGAAAACATGATTACAGTACGGGACAGTTGTCCCGCAGCGAGGTAGGGACTCCTAGCGTCGTACATAATTATGATGCTGGGAGCCCGGCACCCTGCAGTGTGTTCGGTCCGGGACTTGCGGCCGAAATACGTTCTGTCCTTTACGGACCGAACATGCTCGTGTGAATCCAGCCCAACTGAAACAAGCCATGCACCTGTGTAATCATTACAAGTAGTAAACAATGAAGGTTCCCCTTTAATGACTGCAAGCAGAGATCTTAAAAGTCATAACAAATTCATACACAACGTATATATGAAAATTTTATAACTTTGCATTGCATAACAAAAACACTTTATTTGTAGAAACTGGAAAAAAACAAGACATTGTCAAAGACAGCAGACCTCAACCAAGTATTTACAAATAATATCCCGAGCATATCCATATATTTAATGGAATAAATATAACTTTATCTTTTCACACTATTAACATTTTACCATTGACCAGTCTATGGTCAGACAGGCTTCTGTATGGCCTAATTCACACAGAATTTTTGGTGCTAATTTTGATGTGGAAACCGCATCGGAATCAGCGCCAAGAACATCCCAAATCTGCCTCCCTTGATTTCAATGGAAGGTAGAGGCGGTTTTTTCCCCGAGCGGTTTTTGACATCTTGTGGAAAAAAAGTTTCATGTCCTATCTTGGAGTGGTTTCCGCCTCTAAACCTACATTGAAATCAATGCGAGGCAGAAAAAAACAAAAACACTCCCTTCGTTTAGAGTGTTTTTTGACGCTTTTTTTGCATTTAAAAAATGCCTCAAAAAACGCCTCAAAAAGAGGGAAAAAACGCTTGAATTTCAAAATCTGCCTCAAAAATCCTGAAGGAATTTTGCGGCAGATTTTTTTGTGTCTGACAAAAACCTCAGTGTGAACTAGGCCTTATTATGATACAATACGGATATTGACATGATTGCATTAGACTTTCAGACAAAATCTCAACAAAGCATTGCGAGATGCACAACCATGGGAAATCAATAATATTTGTACTCACTTGTATTGCACCACCCTTGCCACCATGTGTATAGGGGTAGCTTCGGGGAAAGGGGGCATGGTCACCGTGGTCCCACAAGTATATTATAATTTATGTCAGAAAACTGACGTTAATTATAATGGAAATCTACGTTTGCTACTAGCTAGCGCAGATTTCACTCTGTGGGGCATAACAAGGTAGAGGCCCGCATCGGAACTTGTACCGGGCCTTGTACCATGCCCTCCCCCATTGGATAGTTAAATAAAAAATACAGATAAAATAAACAAATTCCTCACAGCACCTCTTCTCACCGGGTGCCCTCATTACGACGTTGAAGTGCTGTGTCACATACAATGCATTCGGAAAGTCTTCAGATCCTTTCAATTTTTTCACATTTTGTTATATTGAGGCCTTGTGCTAAAATAAAAAAACAACTCAAGTTTTTCCCCATCACTCTGCACTCAATACCCCATAATGACAAAGTGACAACAGAATGTTAGTAATCTTTGCTAATTTATTACATAGTTACATAGTTAGTACGGTTGAAAAAAGACACATGTCCATCAAGTTCAACCAAGAGATGGGAAAAGGGAAGGGAAACATTTCTACACATAGGAGCGAATATTTTTTTGTTCTAGGAAATTATCTAAGTCTTTTTTAAAGCCATCTACTGTCCCTGCTGTGACCAGCTCCTGCGGTGACTATTCCATAGATTCACCGTTCTCACAGTAAAGAAGTATGTCGCCTCTGCAGGTTGAACCTTTCTTTCTCCAGACGGAGGGAGTGCCCCCTTGTTTTTTGAGGGGGTTTTACATGGAACAGGATTTCACCATATTTTTTGTATGTGCCATTAATATATTTATATAAGTTAATTATGTTCCCCCTTAGTCGTCTCTTTTCAAGGCTAAATAGGTTTAATTCTTTTAATCTTTCCTCATAACTTAGATTCTCCATGCCCCTTATTCGCTTCGTTGCTCTTCCTTGTATTTTTTCTAACTCCAGGGCATCCTTTCTATGAACTGGAGCCCAGAACTGAACTGCATATTCTAGATGAGGCCTCACTAATGCTTTGTAAAGTGGTAATATTACATCCCTGACCCGCGAGTCCATGCCTCTTTTAATACACGATAATATCTTGCTGGTCTTTGAAGCAGCTGACTGACATTGCATGCTGTTATTTAGTTTATGATCTACAAGTACACCCAGATCCTTCTGAACAAGTGACTCCTCCAGTGTAGCTCTCCCTAGGACATATGATGCATGCAGATTGTTGGTACCCAGATGCATAACTTTACATTTATCTACATTAAAACTTAATTTGCCAAGTGGATGCCCAAACACTTAGTGTGTTCAAATCAGCTTCAAATTCACGAACATCTTCCATAGACTGAACTATATTACATAGCTTGCGGTCATCTGCAAAAATAGTGCTATTAATCCCGTCCTCTAAATCATTAATAAATAAGTTGAATAATAGTGGACCCAGCATGGAACCCTGGGGTACACCACTTATAACTGGGGACCATTCAGAGTAGGAATCATTGACCACAACTCTGGATACGGTCCTTGAGCCAATTCTCAATCCAATTACAAACTATACTTTCTAAACCTATAGTCCTTAATTTACCCATTAGACGTCTATGAGGGACAGTGTCAAAAGCCTTTGCAAAGTCCAAAAACACTATATCCACAGCAGCCCCTCTGTCTAGGCTTCTGCTCACCTCTTTATAAAAACAAAATCAAGTTGGTTTGATTACTTCTGTCCTTAGTAAGGCCTTATTCCCACGAACGTGTCCGTTTTGCGCGTGCAAAAGTTTCATGTGCCATGAGTATTTGGTGCGTGCCTGCGTGATTTCCGCGCATATGGCAGCGTGATGACACTGTTGTTATGTTTACAAACATAAAAGCAGGAGGTGCTTTTCTTTTTTCATTCATTCATTCTACTACTGTAGCGTGAATCACTCGCGGCACACAGAAGTGCTTCCGTGTGCGATTTTCACTCACCCATTGACTTCAATGGATGCGTGATACGCGAAAAACAGCCAAGTATAGTACATGTCGTGAGTTTGAGGCAGCGCACATACGCTGCGTGAAAATCACTGACTGTCTGAACGGCCCCATTGACTAACATAGGTCCGTGAGACACGCGTGATTTTCACAAGCGTATCACGGACGAAATACACGTTCGTGTGAATAAGGCCTAAAACCGTGCTGGCTGTCACTTATAATACTATTTTTTGTCACACCTTTACCAAACGATGGATGTTAAGCTTACTGGTCTATAATTACACGGGGAAGACCTAGAGCCCTTTTTGAAAATAGGCACCACATTTTCCCTGCGCCAGCCCCTTGGCACTATATCAGTCACTAGAGAATCTCTAAATATTATGAAGAGGGGGACAGAAATTACTAAACTAAGCTCTTTAAGAACTCTAGGGTGTAACACATCTGGTCCCGGGGACTTGTGTACATTTATTTTATTTAATTTAGCTTGCACCATATCTACATTCAGCCAATTCAGTAGATCAACTGACATATTAACAGCACTGGCACCGGCTACATCAGCTGCTCTTTCTTCTATTGTATATACAGAGCTGAAGAACCCATTTAGTAACTCTGCCTTCTCTTGATCCCCTGTGACCAACTCCCCATTACCACTATCTAGGGGTCCTACATGTTCAGACCTTGGCTTTTTTGCATTTACATACACTACCGTTCAAAAGTTTGGGGTCACCCAGACAATTTTGTGTTTTCCATGAAAACTCACACTTATATTTATCAAATGAGTTGCAAAAGGACTAGAAAATATAGTCAAGACATTGACAAGGTTAGAAATAATGATTTTTATTTGAAATAATTTTCTCCTTCAAACTTTGCTTTCGTCAAAGAATGCTCCATTTGCAGCAATTACAGAATTGCAGACCTTTGGCATTCTAGCTGTTAATTTGCTGAGGTAATCGGGAGAAATTTCACCCCATGCTTCCAGAAGCCCCTCCCACAAGTTAGATTGGCTTGATGGGCACTTCTTGCGTACCATACGGTCAAGCTGCTCCCACAACAGCTATATGGGGTAGAGATCTGGTGACTGCGCTGGCCACTCCATTACAGATAGAATACCAGCTGCCTGCTTCTTCCCTAAATAGTTCTTGCAGAATTTGGAGGTGTGCTTTGGGTCATTGTCCTGTTGTAGGATGAAATTGGCTCCAATCAAGCGCTGTCCACAGAGTATGGCATGGCGTTGCAAAATGGAGTGATAGCCTTCCTTATTCAAAATCCCTTTTACCTTGTACAAATCTCCCACTTTACCAGCACCAAAGCAACCCCAGACCATCACATTACCTCCACCATGCTTGACAGATGGCGTCAGGCACTCTTCCAGCATCTTTTCAGTTGTTCTGCGTCTCACAAATGTTCTTCTGTGTGATCCAAACACCTCAAACTTTGATTCGTCTGTCCATAACACTTTATTCCAATCTTCCTCTGTCCAATGTCTGTGTGCTTTTGCCCATATTAATCTTTTCCTTTTATTAGCCAGTCTCAGATATGGCTTTTTCTTTACCACTCTGCCCTGAAGGCCAGCATTCCTGAGTCGCCTCTTCACTGTAGGCGTTGACACTGGCGTTTTGCGGGTACTATTTAATGAAGCTGCCAGTTGAGGACCTGTGAGGCATCTATTTCTCAAACTAGAGACTCTAATGTACTTGTCTTGTTGCTCAGTTGTGCAGCGGGGCCTCCCACTTCTCTTTCTACTCTGGTTAGAGCCTGTTTGTGCTGTCCTCTGAAGGGACACACCGTTGTAGGCAATCTTCCGTTTCTTGGCAATTTCTCGCATGGAATAGCCTTCATTTCTAAGAACAAGAATAGACTGTCGAGTTTCACATGAAAACGCTCTTTTTATAGCCATTTTGAGAGTTTAATCGAACCCACAAATGTAATGCTCCAGATTCTCAACTAGCTCAAAGGAAGGTCAGTTTTATAGCTCCTCTAAACAGCAAAACTGTTTACAGCGGTGCTAACATAATTCCACAAGGGTTTTCAAGTGTTTTCTAATCATCCATTAGCCTTCTAACACAGTTAGAAAACACAATGTACCATTAGAACACTGGAGTGATGGTTGCTGGAAATGGGCTTCTATACACCTATGTATATATTGCACTAAAAACCAGACGTTTGCAGCTAGAATAGTCATTTAGCACATTAACAATGTATAGAGTGTATTTCTGATTAATTTAATGTTATGTTCATTGAAAAAAACTTTGCTTTTCTTTCAAAAATAAGGACATTTCTAAGTGACCCTAAACTTTTGAACGGTAGCGTACTTGAAGAATTTTTAGGGATTTGTTTTACTATCTTTGGCCACCTGCCTTTCATTTTGTATTTTTGCTGATTTTATTAGCTTTTTACAGATTTTATTAAGCTCTTTATAATTTACAAAGGCTACAGCTGTACCCTCAGATTTGTATTTATCAAATGCCCTTTTTTTGTCATGTACTGCCCCTTTCACAGAAGGTGTAAGCCATGTGGGGTTTAATTTTAGTCGTTTATACTTGTTACCTATAGGAATAAATTTTGCACTATAATTACCCAAAGTAGATTTGAAAATCTCCCATTTATCACGTGTACCATTATTTGACACTAGTTCTTCCCAGTCTATGTCCTGAATTGAAGCCCTCAACCTGGGGAAATTGGGCCTTCTTAAAATAAGGTGTTTTTGCCCTCCCAGCCTGCGTTTGTTTTTTACAGTATAGGTAAAATGTAACTATATTATGATCACTGTTACCGAGGTTTTCACGAACATTTACATTCCCAACAAGCTCTGCATTATTAGAAATTACCAGATCCAACAGAGCTTCACCTCTACTCGGGTCTTCTACAAACTGGCCCAAAATTTTTTCCTGCGACAGGTTGAGGAAATGTTTCCCTTTTGCAGTTGAAGCTGAACCATGACACCAATTAATATCCCGGTAATTAAAATCTCCCATTATCGCTATCGTACTCACCTGTGCAGCCCGCTCCATTTGTTTATATAGCTGACCTTCCATCTCCTCATTTATATTGGGGAGACTATAGATTACACCAAAAGTAATTTTTTCAGTGTTTACCTCCCTTTGTAATTCCACCCACAAGGTTTCAACCTCCTCACAATCTTCACCCTCTAATGTCTCATTCACACTCGCCTTTATATCACTTCTCAGATACAGACATACACCACCGCCTTTCCTATTTGTCCTGTCTTTCCGAAACAGTGTAAAACCCTGTAGATTTACAGCCCAGTCGTGTGAAGAGTTTAGCCATGTCTCAGCAACACCAACTATATCTATATTTTCCTCCAGTATCAAGGCCTCCAGCTCCCTCATTTTGCCTGCTAGACTTCTGGCATTTGTGAACATACACTTTAACTTGCCTTGCAATTTTTCACTTTCAGTATCAGAATTGTGATTATTTGGTCATTTTTGTTTTCATTGCCGTTTTGTAATAAAACGATGTCCTTATCATTTTGTGTAGTCCTCTCTCCACAGTCTATTTCTCCCCCCACCAATTTAGTCTAACCCTTAACTAACCTGACTACCCCTTTATTTTCTACATTGACCTCCCTCCTAGAATTCTCTCCCCCAGCACAGTGGACCCCCTTACATTTAGGTGCAAATCATCTGCAGAATACAGGTTGCACCCCAATGAAAAGTCAGCCCTGTGCTCTAGGAACCCAAAGCCTTCACCTCTACACCAAGACTAAAGCCATGCATTTAACTCCCTGAGCTCCCACTGTCTTTCCTGTGATGCGCATGGCTTGATAGATGGAAACCGCATCTATCTGACATTTATGACATATCCTGTGGATAGGTCAGAAATGTCCCTCGTGGGAAAACCCCTTTAGGACACAGCCTGTTTTGGCCTTGTGGCACAGCCGAATTTTTCAAATCTGTCATGTGTCACTTTATTTGGTAATAACTTGGGAATGCTTTTACATATCCAAGCGATTCTGAGAATGTTTTCTCATGACATATTGTACTTTAAATTAGTGGAAAATTTGGTTGAGAAATTCAATAATTAGTGAAAAACACCAAAGTTTAGAGAAAATTTGCAAAAATTTACATTTTTCTAAATGTAAATGGATCTGCTTGTAAAACAGATAGTAATACCACACAAAATACTCACTAGTTACCATTTCCCATATGTCTACTCTATGTTTGCATCGTTTTTTTTTAAATCTCTCTTATTTTTCTAGGATGTTACAAGGCTTAGAACTTTAGCAGCAATTTCTCACATTTTCAAGAAAATTTCAAAAGGCTATTTTTACAGGTACGAGTTTTGTTCTGAAGTGGTTTTGAGGGCCTTATATACTAGAATTCTCCAATAAATCACCCCATTTAAAAAACTGCACCCCTCAAAGTAGAAAGTTTCTTAACCCTTTAGGCGTTTCACAGGAAATAAAGCAAAGTAGAGGGGAAATTTCCAAATTGAAGTTTTTTTTTTGCCGAAATTGTAATAAATTTTTTTCTGTAACACAGAAGGTTTTACAAGAGAAACACAATCAATATTTATTGCCCAGTTAATGGAGTTTTTATAAATATCCCACATGTGGGCCTAGTGCCCTAATGGACCGAAACACCAGCCTCAGAAGCAAAAGAGCACCTAGTGGATTTTGGGGCCTGCTTTTTTTTTGATTATTTTTTAGGCACCATGTCGGGTTTGAAGAGGTCTTGTGGTGCCAAAACAGTGGAAACTTCCAAAAGTGACCCCATTTTGGAAACTACACCCCTCAAGGATTTATCTAGGGGTATAGTTAGAATTTTGACTCCACAGGTATTTTGCTATATTTATTTTCCAGTTAGTCTGTGAAAATGAAAATCTACTTTTTTTCTGAAAAAAACATAGAAATTTGTAATCTTTACAAGGAATAAAGAAGAAAATGCACCAACATTTGTAAAGAATCTTCTTCCATATGTGGTAATAAAGTGATGTTTGGACCCACAGCAGGGCTCTGAAGGGAAGGAGCGCCATTTGAAATTTGGAGCGCAGATTTTGCTGTATTGGTTTTCAGTTCCATGTCGCGATTGCAATGCACTGGAGGGACCAAAACAGTGGAAACCCCCCAAAAGTGACCCCATTTGGGAAACTACACCCTCATGGAATTTTTCTCAAGTTGTATAGTTAGCATTTTGACCCCACAGGTTTTTTGCAGAATTTAGTGGAATTAGGCTGTGAAAATGAATATCAACATTTTTGTCCAATAAAATGTTGAATTTTTTCATTTTCACAAGGGATAAAGGCGAAAAAGCTGCCCAAAAATGTAACGCAATCTCTCCCGAGAATGACCATACGCCACATGTGGTAATAATTATTTTTTTTATTAGAAATTAATTAACCTTTGCAGGTCTGATCCTTTTTTGGTTTTCCATTTTAGATTTTCACTCCCCGCCTTCCAAACGCCATAACTTTTTTATTTTTCCGTCAATAGAGTGGTGTGAGGGAAAAGTTGTAATTTCTATTGACACCATTTAAAGAACCATATAATGTACTGGGAAACCAAAAATAAAATTCTTTGCGGGGTGAAATTGGAAAAAACTGCGATTCCTCCATTGTTTTTCTGGTTCGTTGTTACTGCTTTCACCGTGCGGTAAAAACGACACCTTAACTTTATTCTGTGTGTCAATATGATTACGGTGATACCAAATGTATATATTTTACTACTTTTACAAAGAAAAAACAATTTGTTAAAAAATGTTTTGTATCAACACATTCTGAGAGCCCTAACTTTTTTATTTTTTAGGTTGGTTGAGCGGCGTGAGGGTTTATTTTTGGCGGGACGAGCTTTAGTTTTTATGGGTATAATTTTCTGGTGTATACAACTTTTTGATCACTTTTTATTACATTTTATTTAGAGCTAAGGTGACCAAACAGTGATTTTGGCATTTTAATTCCTTTATTTCCTACGGTGTTCAATATGCGCAATAAATGACAATTTTACTTTATTCTGCGTGTCGATATGATTACGGCGATACCATATGTATATCTTTTTTTATGTTTTGCAGTGTTTGCACAATAAAATCACTTGTTTATAAAATTATTTATTTTTTGTGGTACCATATTCTGAGCCATAACTGTTTTATTTTTCAGTCAAAAAAGTGGTGTAAGGGTTTGTTTTTTGCGGGACGGGTTGTACTTTTTATTGGTACTATTCTGGGGTACATGAGACTTTTTGATAACTTTTTATTCTATACTTCGGGAGGGGTGGTGACCAAAAAAATAGTTATTCTGGCATTGCTTTTTGTTTATTTTTTTTCGGTGTTCACCGTGCGGGAAAAATAACATCATAGTTTTATAGTTTGGGTTGTTACGAACGCGGTGATACCAAATATGTGTGCTGTTTTTTAAAGATTTACATTTTTTCCTATATTAAAATACTTATAGGAAAAAAACAACTTATTTTTACACTTTCTTTTTTTTACCTGCAGCACTGATTGCTGCTAGAATACATTACACTACATAGTAGTGTAATGTATTCCAACTGTCAGTCTGACGTCACAGTCACTCTGACAGTAAGTCTACGAGGACCAGCCAGAGGCTGGTCCTCATAGGATTCCATACATGGCAGACCCAGAGGCCGTTGTCTGGCCTTTGGATGCCATCACAGGCATCAGCAACCCCCACAATTGCATGGGGGCTGCCGACGTGATACAAACCCCCTAAATGCGGCGATCGCAGTCAATCGCTGCATTTAAGGGGTTAATTGCCAAAATCAGCCGCTGATCGGCAACAGGGGAATGTCAGATGTCGTGGACAGCTGACCTCCCGGTTCCCGATGCACACTGTTGCCGACACTGTCACCGACAGTGTGCATTGGGAATGACACAGTGACTTAATGTCACTCTGACAGGAAGCCTATCAGGAGGCTGGTCCTGATAGGCTTCCATACATAGCAGACACGGAGGCCATTGGTTGGCCCCCGGACGCCATGCTAGCCATCTGCAAACCTCGCGATTTCATTGTGAGGTCTGCCGATGTGCTAGAAAAACCTAAAACGCGGCGATTGCAATCGATTTCCGCATTTAAGGGGTTAATTGCTGAAATCAACGGAAATGAGCCGCAGATTGGCAACAGTGGAGTGTCAGCTGTCGGGGACAACTGGCCTCCCGGTTCCCGATGCATGTCGCCGACAGTGTGCATCGGGAACCACGCAGTAATTGTACGTCCTTGTGCGCTAAGACACTGGCCACCAGGATGTACAGTTGCGTCGTGGTGTACCCAGGGGTTCAGTATTTTTCTTCAGCATTTTTTCGTGTAGTCAAAAACTGCGGCAAAATCCACTCCAAACAATCGCCGTGTGTTTTTTCTGTCTCCCATGCATTTGAATTGTAGGATTGGAGGTCAGAGGCAGAAACCACTAAAAGGAAGAGCATGCCATTTTTTTCCCCACAAGCAGCCAAAAGCCACCCAGGAAAAAAACAACTCAGCCTCCCATTGTAATTAATGGGGGGTGATTTGGGGTGTTTGTTGGCGCTTATCCCAGAACTGTGTCAAAATCAACGCCAAAAAACGCTGTGTCAACTATAGTTACAGCCTCCCACCAGCTTTCTCTACATGAGTTTCAGGACAGACCTCGTCAAAGTGAACCTCAACCCCTGTCATTGACTGTATAAAAATAACTGCAGGGCCCAGCTACAGTACGTTTCCAGGACTTTCTCTGACCCTATCATTCTGTGTAGAGGTAATCATAGATGACAATGCTCTTGATGCCATGCTACCACTGCAGGGGAACAGTAGACTTTGTGACTTTTCCTCTATTTTTAACATACTGCAATTTCATCTTGAAAGGCCTATTTATAGGAAATCTATAGCCAAACTTTATAAAATGCCACGTGTAACAAAACCATCTGATTTACCTTCCTGAATTAAATCAATATGTGCTGTCTTACATGACGTGTACTTGTTTTCCAAATGAACCAACACTGGCAAGAGTTTTTTGCACTGACAGCTAAAGTAAATTAGTTTTGGTGACAACATAATAACATTGATGTGTAAACATAGCAACATAACTCCAGATCTCTAGTCTTTATTTAGCATATGCTACGTCTTCTGGGGAAACACAAAGTGCTTTTTTTTTTGTTTCTCATGTGTAGTTTAGGCTTTTGATTTATGACATTTACATCAGGATAGCTAACTTTTACCATCAGGCGCATCCCAGAGAAGACGCTTGTTTTGTTCAAAATAAAACAATAGAAGAGAGAAATAATGTGAATTACTATGAATTCTGATGATTATAGTGTGTATGGAGACCTATGACCCGTAGAAAAGGGCAAGTGAATGAAGGCTCTTTGGGCTCCTAATCTCATGTGTGGAGCAATTGTAATAAAAGAATATATATTGCATAGAGTATCCTATCCTCCTAGTAAAACTCAATCCAGGTCATAAAAATCTCCCAAATGACCCTTGCTTTTTATTTTTATTGTAATATATACTGTATAGAATACACTATTCTCCTAGATAAACTCAAACCAAGTAATAAAAATCTCTCAAATGGCCTTTGCTATCTATTTTTATTGCAACAGACCTTGAAGTTGGGAACAAACTCTTGAAATTTACACTGCGTTCCAAATTATTATGCAAATTTTATCTTTCGCTGATTTTCCTAAATAGTCGATGCAAATGACAGTCAGTATAATCTTCAAGCCATCAACTGCTGTATAATGCGAATTTTATTGAACAAATCTCCTAATAACAGATTTTTTTTTTTAGAAGTAAAAAACTCAAAATGAACTGTTTCAAATTATTATGCACAACAGAGATCAAAACATTTTAAAGGTTGTAAAGAAGTAAAATGGTAATTTGTTGAATTTGCAGCATCAGGAGGTCATATTTACAGAAATCAAAAGCTCTTTCAATCAAAAAAAAACTGAACAGGCCAAGTTACATGTTAACATAGGACCCCTTCTTTGATATCACCTTCACAATTCTTGCATCCATTGAATTTGTGAGTATTTGGACAGTTTCGGTTTGAATATCTTTGCAGGATGTCAGAATAGCCTCCTAGAGCTTCTGTTTTGATGTGAACTGCCTCCCACCCTCATAGAGATTTTGCTTGAGGATGCTCCAAAGGTTCTCAATAGGGTTGAGGTCAGGGGAACATGAAGGCCACATCATGAGTTTCTCTCCTTTTATGCCCATAGCAGCCAATGACACAGAGGTATTCTTTGCAGCATGAGATGGTGCATTGTCATGCATGAAGATCATTTTTCTACGGAAGGAACGGTTCTTCTTTTTTTACCACGGAAGAAAGTGGTCAGTCATAAACTCTACGTACTTTGCAGAGGTCATGTTCACACCGTCAGGGACCCCAAAGGGGCCTACCAGCTCTCTCCCCATGATTCCAGCCCAAAACATGACTCCGCCACCTCCTTGCTGACGTGACAGCCTTGTTGGGACATGGTGGCCATTCAGCAACCATCCACTACTCCATCCATCTGGACCATCCAGGGTTGCACGGCACTCATCTGTAAACAACATGGTTTGAAAATTAGTCTTCATGTATTTCTGAGCCCAGTGCAACCGTTTCTGCTTGTGAGCATTGTTTAGGGGTGGCCGAATAATAGCTTTATGCACACTTGCAAACCTCTGGAGGATCCTACACCTTGAGGTTCGCGGGACTCCAGAGGCACCAGCGGCTTCAAATACCTGTTTGCTGCTTTGCAATGGTATTTTAGCAGCTGCTCTCCTAATCCTATTAATTTGTCTGGCAGAAACCTTCCTCATTATGCCTTTATCTGAACGAACCCGTCTGTGCTCTGAATCAGCCACAAATCTTTTCACAGTACGATGATCACGCTTACGTTTTCTTCAAATATCCAATGTTTTTATACCTTGTCCAAGGTATTGCACTATTTCACGCTTTTCGGCAGCAGAGAGATCCTTTTTCTTGCCCATATTGCTTGAAACCTGTGGCCTGCTTAATAATGTGGAACATCCTTCTTAAGTAGTTTTCCTTTGATTGGGCACACCTGGAAAACTAATTATCACAGGTGTCTGACATTGATTACAATGATCCAAAGAGCCCTAAGACATAATACCATCCATCAGTTTAATTGAAAAACTAATAATTAAATGTTTATGACACTTAAATCCAATGTGCATAATAATTTGGAACACGATGTATACTGCCTGTGGGAACATACCCTTAGGCCTTATTCACACGAACGTGTTAAACATCCGTGTGACGGCCGTTGAAACAAACGAACGTGAAAAACAAACGGACGTTTTTCGCATCCGAGATGCGCAACGCACGTGTGAATCGAGCCCTAAGACACAATACCATCCATGAGTTTAATTGCAAAACTAATAATTAAATATTTATGACACTTAAATCCAATGTGCATAATAATTTGGAACACGGTGTATAAATGATGAGGGTACTCCAATTCCATAGGATCCCAAAATTTGACTGACTTAATACCAGTCACACTTATGCACAACTGAAAATCTGCTCCTTGTTTGGAGAAGAATGAATCGTAGGGTCCCTAGGAGGAGGACAAACCTCTATGTGTCCGTTTTCCATATAACTATAGAATTAATGGATCAATCAGTATTAGATGTTTTACAATATATGAAATCCTGGAGAGTCTCTGATCATTATTGCAGAAAAAACAGGCCACAAAGCAATTTTTTTTTCTAGATAAGAATTGCCACAGTGCTGCTTTATTACTTTTTGCTTAGTATTGCACGTCATGAATTTCAAAATCTGATTTATGTCATACATTTAAGAAACGTATAAATAAAAACCAACAAAAATTGGCCACATATTTAACTGCATATCTATGCAGAGGATTTGAAGCTCTGTATCGGAAAAACAGAACTCTGATCGTTTTAAAGATTTATTAAAAAATTAATAGTCATAGAATTTGGGATTGAAAAACGACACTTTAAGCCATCTTCAATTCATCTCTTCCATTGGCATCATCGTGTTCCAGCTAAGATTATCATCAATTATTGAGACCCTTTTAATATTACAAACACAGTACCAAAAAGAAAGTTCCACAGGATATGCCATCCATAAATGCCTAGTAGGTGCTGGGACCCTCACCAATCAGAACAGGGTCCCTTGACCCCCATTTGCCGATTCTTGCCAGCCACCGTCCTCATAGAAGTGAATTCAGCAGTAATGCACGGGGCCTTTTCCATTAAATTCTATGGGAGTTAAGGAAAGAGCTAAGTGATTCTGTCTATATGCCATAAATGTTGAAGATGGGAATACCCCTTTAAACACAATTCCATTTAATATTTATATTAAGCAACTAAAAGTGGGAAAGTAAAAATAAAGTTAGAACTACTTTCATAAAGTGAAATATTTATATACAGTAACATGGCATAAATTATAACACTACAGGCTGAAAAGAGCTAAAAAAAAAATCCATTTGCTTTAGACAAACAGTGGGATTTCAGGAGTTTTGTGCCATGTTCAATTTTCCTGTCCATCAAGCAAACAAAACATATTTAGTGCCGGAGATATTTTACAGAACACTTCATACTGAACAGCCTGCGTTGGACTACTAAGGTTTTTAAGATCTGTACATTTATTTTTCGCAATTACTCTAAAATCTGCTTAAAATCCTATACTGTGCCTTGTATACACTTTCTTTCAGTTAGGTATTTCCTCTGGATATTTTTCTTTCTGCCCGTGGTACTTTTTTCCGAATCCTACATTCCTCCGCAAATATTTTTTTATTTCATCCCATTAATCACAGTTTAAATTTAGATACAGATAAAAATGAGATGCCTTCGTGGAACAACTTCACTTTTGTTGTCTTTAGTTACGATCTTTCCAGGAGATTGTAAAGAGGTTTAGTTACAGACCTCGAGGAGGAGGAGGTAGAGTGAAGGCCTCTGATGAAGTCGTGTTCCAAAGACCAGTCTCATTTAAGTTATTTTAAACAACAATCTTTTTCAATGTCAAGTTACAAAACAGCTTAAAGGAAGTGAGGACATGTCTTCCAAACTGGCTTCAGGAGGCCCATGTGTAGCAGACAGACTTTAATCTATGTTTAAAGAGGCTCTGTCACCAGATTTTGCAGCCCCTATCTGCTATTGCAGCAGATAGGTGCTGCAATGTAGATTACAGTAACGTTTTTATTTTTAAAAAACGAGCATTTTTGGCCAAGTTATGACCATTTTTGTAGTTATGCAAATGAGGCTTGCAAAAGTCCAAGTGGGTGTGTTTAAAAGTAAAAGTCCAAGTGGGCGTGTATTATGTGCGTACATCGGGGCGTTTTTAATACTTTTACTAGCTGGCCGTTCTGATGAGAAGTATCATCCACTTCTCTTCAGAACGCCCAGCTTCTGGCAGTGCAGACACAGCCGTGTTCTCCAGAGATCACGCTGTGTCGTCACTCACAGGTCCTGCATCGTGTCAGACGAGCGGGGACACGTCGGGACCAGAGGCTACAGATGATTCTGCAGCAGAATCGGCGTTTGCAGGTAAGTAGCTACATCGACTTACCTGCTAACGCCGATGCTGCTGCAGAATCAACTGAAGCCTCTGGTCCCGACGTGTCCCCGGTCGTCTGACACGATGCAGGACCTGTGAGTGACGACACAGCGTGATCTCTGGAGAACACGGCTGTGTCTGCACTGCCAGAAGCTGGGCGTTCTGAAGAGAAGTGGATGATGCTTCTATACACAACGCCCAGCTAGTAAAAGTATTAAAAACGCCCCGATGTACGCACATAATACACGCCCACTTGGACTTTTACTTTTAAAAACACCCACTTGGACTTTTGCAAGCCTCATTTGCATAACTACAAAAATGGTCATAACTTGGCCAAAAATGCTCGTTTTTTAAAAATAAAAACGTTACTGTAATCTACATTGCAGCGCCTATCTGCTGCAATAGCAGATAGGGGCTGCAAAATCTGGTGACAGAGCCTCTTTAAGTATTCCTTCAAATAAAGCCTTAAAAAAAAGTTTGTCCGACCAAAATAAAAACTATTATTTTTCTTTTCTGATATGAATAAACTTTGGAATATACTTCCTTTTCCAAACCTGCACGAATCGCAGGTTCTCAGTCTGCGCAGTTCGGAGCAGCTGTGACAGATCAGGGGCCTGGCTTAGCTGATGAATTGAGCCAGGAGGGGGAGCCCGTGTTGGCGAGTCACCACAAGAACGGCCACTCCGAACTTCTGGGTCCAGGCAACAGGGACTGAAAACCTACAATCAGGTTTGGAAACGAAAGTATATTACAAAGTTTATTCAATTCATAAAAGAAAAATGATAATAGTTTTTATTTTTTTCCGACAACCCCTTTAAAGCTGCCCATACACATAAATGTTAGGTACAGCATGACCTTAAAGAGGCTCTGTCACCAGATTCTCAAATCCCTACCTCCTATTGCATGTGATCGGCGCTGCAATGTAGAGAATAGTAACGTTTGTTTTTTTTTAAAAAAAAAAACGTTCATTTTTGGCCAAGTTATGAGCTATTTTATATATATATATGCAAATGACCAGGGGCGTAGCTAGGGGGGGGGCAAGCGGGGCATGTGCCCCGGGCGCAGTTCAGAGGGGGGCGCCAGCGCCCCCTCCTCCTGCACTATAATTGCACCTGTGTCGCAAGGACACAGGTACAATTAGAAGCAATGAATGACCAGGCACGTTCCGTGCCCGGCCATTCAGCGCCTTTCCACGAATGAAGCGACTGGTACCTTTTGTACCAGTGACGCTTCCGTCGATGAAAGGCGCTGACTGACTGACAGGGAAAGTCATCCTGCCCAGCCAATCAGCGCCTTTCATAGACGCCGCGTTCAACCCCCTGGAGACCTGCGCAGGAGAGAGCAGGTCTCCATGGCTGCCGGACGGCGTGTGAGCGGGAATAAGGTGAGTTTGAATACTTTTTTTTTTTTTTTTAATTGTAATAGAAGTGTGGCTGTATCTACGGGGGGGGGGGGGGGGGGTGTCTATCTACAGGGGGACTATATCTACAGGGCTGGGCTATATACAGGGGGACTATATCTACAGGGCTGGGCTATATACAGGGGGACCTATATCTGCTGGGCTATATACAGGGGGACTATATCTACAGGGGGGCTATATACAGGGGGACTATATCTACAGGGCTGGGCTATATACAGGGGGACTATATCTACAGGGCTGGGCTATATACAGGGGGACCTATATCTGCTGGGCTATATACAGGGGGACTATATCTACAGGGGGGCTATATACAGGGGGACTATATCTACAGGGCTGGGCTATATACAGGGGGACTATATCTACACGGCTGGGCTATATACAGGGGGACTATATCTACAGGGCTGGGCTATATACAGGGGGACTATATCTACAGGGCTGGGCTATATACAGGGGGACTATATCTACAGGGCTGGGCTATATACAGGGGGACTATCTGCTGGGCTATCTACAGGGGGACTATATCTACAGGGGGACTATATACTGGAGTGGGCTGTCTATAGAGCACCATATACAGGGGTGGGCTATATAGTATATAGCCCCCTGTAGATATAGCCCACCCCTGTATATGGTGCTCCATAGATAGCCCCCCCCTGTAGATATAGTCGCCCTGTATATAGCCCAGCCCTGTAGATATAGCCCCCTGTAGATATATTCCCCCTGTATATAGCCCCCCTATGTATAGCCCACCCCTGTAGATATAGCCCCCCTGTGTATAGCCCACCACTGTATATAGCCCCCTCTGTAGATATAGCCCCCCTGTGTATAGCCCACCCCTGTAGATATAGCCCCCCTGTGTATAGCCCACCCCTGTAGATATAGCCCCCCTGTGTATATCCCAGCCCTGTGTATAGCCCAGCCCTGTAGATATAGTCCCCCTGTAGATATAGTCCCCCTGTAGATATAGCCCACCCATATATATAGTCCCCCTGTAGATATAGCCCACCCCTGTATATAGTATCCCGCAAATAGCTCCCCCTATAGTGCTCCACAGAAAGCCCACCCCTGTATATAGCCCCCTTGTACATATATTCCACCCCTGTATATAGTGCTCCACAGATAGCCCACCCTTGTATATAGTATATACAGGGGTGGGCTATCTGTGGAGCACTATATACAGGGGTGGACTATCTAGTGGAGCACTATATACAGGGGTGGACTATATGTACAAGAGAGGGCTATATACAGGGGTGGGCTATCTGTGAAACACTATATACAGGGGTGGATTATATGTGGAGCACTATATACAGGGGTGGGCTATATCTACAGGGGGCTATATACAGGGGTGGGCTATCTGTAGAGCACTATAGGGGGAGTTATTTGTGGGACACTATATACAGGGGTGGTCTATATGGGGGCACTATCTACAGGGGCTCTATGGCAGGCACTATCTACAGGGGGTTCTATGGCAGGCACTATCTACAGGGGGCTCTATGGCAGACACTATCTAGAGGGGGCATGGTGTGTGTGTGTGTGTGTGTGTGAGACACGGTGTATGGTGCTATTATAATTGGAGGTGCAGTGTTTGGCGCTATTATATTTAGGGGCGTAGTGTGTGGTATAATGATAAATAAAGATAAAGTTATAGGTGCAGAAATGTTGGAAAAGTGAGAAGCTGAAGACATGTGAGCGGCAAAGTGCAGAAATGGACCGGGAGAAGTCATCATAGAGGTCTGGACCAAATGGAGAAAAAGAACTAGAATCTGAGACGTCACCGGTGAGTCACTTAATGTAAATGTTTATTCTGCCTCTAATCAGCACTGTAGTCACTGTATGATCTGCAGCGAGATGATTATGATATGATTTATTTTTTGTGAAACGGCATCTCCCAGCATATCCTTATCATAGTTTGGGCCATGCTGGGAGCTGTAGTTTTACGCCGTACACACCTATACGGCAGGGGTTGCACTAAATTGAGCTGTATTTGTTCTGGGGCTGTATATATGTACTGAGCTTGGTTCTGGTGTTGTGTATAGAACCATATTGCTTGTGAAATGTACAAATAATTTTATGCTCGCGTTACATAAAAAGAAATGACACGTCGATTGGTAGAGAAAACAAACACGGCGAGGGGGAAGGAGATGTCGGGAAAGAGGTTGGGGGGGGGGGGGCGGGGGCGCCAAACTGAATCTTTGACCCGGGTGCTGGAGAACCTAGCTACACCTCTGAAATGACGCTGACCAATCAGTGACCAGTCAGCATCACACACTCATCTCCATTGATTTACACAGCAGCGATGTGCAGCCACATAAACAGAGATTAACGTTAATCAAGTGTCCTGATAATGAATACACATGATCATCCAGCCTGGACGTCATGTGTATTCAGAATCCTGACACTTCTGAATCTTTTCTGTGAGATTTCTAGCAAGGGAAACGAAATCTCGCGAGATTACAGAGGTAAATTACAGAGGTAAATTCTCATTCATTGCCATTTGCCAAGCCAGTGTCAGTGTGTGAATACGCTTTTAGAAGGGGCTCATCCCCGGCCGTTAACATAACAAACAAATAACAATCCAACTTGCAATACAGGCAGCCTTTGTAGTAGACGTAGTACTACAACGCCCAGCATTCCCTGAGTGCATTGCGGCGTGGCTGATAGAAATTCTCATTCATTGCCATTTGCCAAGCCAGTGTCAGTGTGTGAATACGCTCTTAGAAGGGGCTCATCCCCCGGGTTTTGATTCAACTTGCTGCACTCCAGCAGTGAAATGTCTGGTAAAAAAAAGGTTGTGAAAGGACGGGGTAGAGGAAAAAACACCCATGCTGTGTCCTCTTCCAGTCCAAATGTTGGATCTGTTGGTGCCAGACCCAGTACCAGCATTTGTGGCACAAGACATGTGCCCAGTTCCACTAGTAGCAGCAGCCATGTGCCTGCTGGTAGTAGTAGCAGTATCAGCAAGCCAGACTTGTCCATCTCCTCCGGTGGGCGGGTTACTTTAAACAATACGGCCATTGTGGACTGGTTGGCTGGCTCGCGGTCATCTCAGCAGGAAGACTGACGATCTGGCTTCAAGCCAGGTTTCGTTGGATTCCAGATCCTCTACAGTTCCTTGGCACAGTGACAGTAGTAATATGGGTATTTCTAGCGTTTCCATTCCATCATCTATGTCTTCACTCCCCCTTCCTAGCGGGAAGACATCTTTCCTGAGAGTCCTAAGAGACATCTCCTCGGGTGCGAAGGAAGATACTGAACAACATAGTGATGATGATTTGTTTTCCGCGAGTCAGCAAACGGAGTGTGTTGCGGCGGTGGTGGAGGTGGAAGCGGTGTCCGAGATGCATAGCTGTGGTAGTGGGGGTGTTGGTGGTGGTAGCCGTGGTGGCAGACGCAGTTTAGAGGGGGGCATGGAGGCCGCCATGATGTCACATCACATTCACAACACAGTGACAGAAGTGGCGGGGATGATGAGGAGGGCTATGATGATGATGTTGTTTTAGACAGGACGTGGGAACCAGGTGACGAGGTGATGACGGCGTCAGAGGAGGAGGGTAGTAGTGGCGCCACTGGCAGTGATAAACAGCCAAGCCGAGGTAGGGGCAGAAGTCAATCTGCAAAACGTTGCAGCGGTAGGGTCAGCTCAGGAGCCGGTGACGGCGACACTGATGCTGGTGTAGGCTCCCGAAAAAAGCCTGCCAGACAAGGGGCAAGCTCGGGTGGTGGTGGTGGACGTGGTACTACCTCTTTACGGTACTCTGCCGTGTGGCAATTTTTCTGTACCTTCCCGGAGGACGAAAACATGGCACAGTGCCGTATCTGCAAGCAGAAATTAAGGCGTGGGCAGGGCAGCAATGTAGGAACTACCGCTCTACGTAAACACATGGAGCGGCATCACAAGGCCATGTGGGACAATCCACATGCCCCACCATCATCATGTACATCTAATGAAGACCCCCCTTCCGCTGCTGCTGCTGCTCCGAGTCCCTGTCATCTAAGTAGTAGCCAGGCCTTATCCACCATGTCGTTGTCCTCATCATCATCACTGTCATCTAGTGCTCCTCCTACGTCCCGTCAGTTATCCATTACGGAATCGTTGTCCAATAAGCAACAATATATACCCAGTCATCTACTTGTCGTGCGGCTTAATTCACACCTGGCTAAGTTGTTGGTGGTGCAGTCGCTGCCGTACCACCTGGTCGACTCCGCCGGCTTCAAGCAATTGATGGCGTGCGCTCAGCCTAGGTGGCGAATACCTAGCCGACATTACTTCTCCAAAACAGCTGTCCCTGCCTTGCACAAGCATGTGGAGGAAAAGGTGTGCCAGTCCTTGCAATTATCCGTGTGCAGCAGGGTACATGCCACCGTCGACACGTGGAGCAGCAACTATGGGCAGGGACAGTACATGTCTTTCACAGCCCACTGGGTCAATATTTTGCAGTCCGATGAACCACCGCAGCAATGCCAGGCATTACCACCTCCACGCTTGTATCTTTCTGGTTCAACTCCGGACACCAGGCGCCTACCATCCTCCTCCATTGAGGAGGGCATGGAGGAGGAGTAGGAGGAGGTCTTCCCGTCCCCGACAGGACACAGCGTATCTTCCACTCCTCCTCCCTCCTCTTTTCATAGGTGCAAGGTGAAGCGCCACAACGCTGTCTTACACCTGCTGAGCCTGGGCGAGAAAAGCCACACAGGGCAGGAGCTGCTGCTGTGCATCAAGAAGGAAATCGCACGCTGGCTGTCTCCTCTGAAACTCACACTGGGCAATGTTGTCTCTGATAACAGGAAGAACGTTGTGGCTGCACTGCATCTAGGTCACCTGACACACGCTCCTTGCATGGCACATGTGATCAATCTGGTCATAACACATTTCTTAAAGTCATATGTTGGTTTGAAGGGTGTGCTGGCCATGTCCAGGAGGGTTTGCGTTCGCTTTAGACGTTCGTATGCATTTAAGCACGCCCTCCTGGACTTGCAGCGTCAAAACAATCTCCCAGAACACAGCCTGATTTGCGACGTTCCAACACGCTGGAATTCCACCCTGCACATGTTGGACCGTCTGTACGAACAGCGGAAAGCCGTGAAAGATTTCCTGATGCAGCAGACGGGCAGCATTTGGAGCCAGTGTAATTTCGAGCTCAGGCACTGGCAGCTGGTTAGAGACGCATGTCGCGTTTTGAGGCCCTTTGAAGAGGCCACACGATTTGTGAGCTGTGATGCTAGCGGAATGAACGATGTTATGCCGCTGATATTCATTATGGAGCAAACGCTCACAGCGATGATTCAGCAAAGGATGGAGGAAGGATCACATCTGGCTATGGATGTTGAGGAGGAGGTGGATGAGGATGAGGAAACAGGACCTGAAGAGGGGATTGGATTTGGAGATGGAATCACAGGAAGGGATAGGGGACGACGCAGCTGCACAACATGACAGTGATGGTGGTGATGACGAGTCTGACGACGACCTTGATGATGGACAACCATGGCAGTATGGGGCGGAGATGGAACCAACCGGGCCCTCTGAAACGCTGGCCAGCATTGCGAGCTGTATGCTTCGTTACTTGCGCGCTTGACTGACGTATTGTTAGCATGAAGCACTGGATAGCCACACTTTTAGACCCTCGGTATAAAGCCAGAATGGGGGAGTTTTTTGCGCCTTCCGAGAGGGAGGCAAAATTGGCTTATTATCGAGAGAAGCTATGCAGCCAGCTTGTCACGGCTTTCAAACGGCAAACACCTGCTGCAAGCATGTCTGACCGGGGGGCCACTCTCCGCTCCCCACTGTCTCATCGTTCCACCGCCTCTGGCAGAGCTACCTCTGCAATAAGCGGCAGCAGCGGCAGCAGCAGCAGCCAATTCAGTTTGGAAAATATGATGACAACATTTTTACATCCAATACCCCAACCTGACACACATCGTAGTCACCAAAGGGATGTTTACCATCACCAGGTGCAGCACCTACACAACCAGGTTCACTCGTACCTGGACTGTGCCCTTTCGCCGTCAGAAATGCTGATCCCAGACCCCATGGACTTCTGGGTCAGCAGATTGGATCATTGGCAAGAACTGGCCCAGTTTGCCATGGGTGTACTGTCTTGTCCACCCTCCAGTGTAGCGTCAGAGAGGGTATTCAGCGCGGCAGGGGGCTTCATCACCCCTAAGCGAACAAGATTGTCCGCCAACAGCTTGGACAATCTCACGTTTCTGAAAATGAATCAAGCGTGGATCGGTGAGGATTTTAAAACCCCTGTGCCTGATGCCACTGATTAGATCTGGCATAGCTGCTGCTGCTGCCGCCTGCTACTGCCGCCTACTACTACGGGATTCTGTCCTGTCCACTCTTTTTTTAATGTGCCGCTGTTGGTGCTGCTACTACTTCTACCACCAATCCACCCCCCAGTGCCGTCTGCTACAAGCAGGCCTGCCCCACCACAGGGCTTTGTCCTGTGACTGTCCAGTCTCTTTTAATGCGCTGCTACTACTACTACTACCACCACCCTTGCTGTCTGTTGGCTACCTCTACTACCACCAATACACCTCCACTGCCGTCTGCTACAAGCAGGCCTGAGGCCTGCCCCACCACAGGGCTTTGTCCTGTGACTGTCCAGTGTCTTTTTTTTAATGTGCTGCTACTACTACTACTACCACCCTTGCTGTCTGTTGGCTACCTCTACTACCACCAATACACCTCCACTGCCGTCTGCTACAAGCAGGCCTGAGGCCTGCCCCACCACAGGGCTTTGTCCTGTGACTGTCCAGTGTCTTTTTTTTAATGTGCTGCTACTACTACTACCACCCTTGCTGTCCATTGGCTACCTCTACTACCACCAATACACCTCCACTGCCGGCCGCTACAAGCAGGCCTGGAGGGCTTGTGAAAAGCCATTGCTTGTTGCTTTTACATCCATGTATGGATGAACCCCGGCAGGCATCTGCCAATAAAAAGGGTAAATTTTTGGAGGGCTTGCACTCAAAAGCCATTGCTTGTTGCTTTTACATTACATCCATGTATGGATGAACCCCGGCAGGCATCTGCCAATAAAAAGGGTAAATTTTTGGAGGGCTTGTGAAAAGCCATTGCTTGTTGCTTTTACATCCATGTATGGATGAACCCCGGAAGGCATCTGCCAATAAAAAGGGTACATTTTTGGAGGGCTTGTGAAAAGCCATTGCTTGTTGCTTTTACATTACATCCATGTATGGATGAACCCCGGCAGGCATCTGCCAATAAAAAGGGTATATTTTTGGAGGGCTTGTGAAAAGCCATTGCTTGTTGCTTTTACATCCATGTATGGATGAACCCCGGCAGGCATCTGCAAATAAAAAGGGTACATTTTTGGAGGGCTTGTCAAAAGCCATTGCTTGTTGCTTTTACATCCATGTATGGATGAACCCAGGCAGGCATCTGCCACCATAAAGGGTAAATGTTTTGAGGGCTTGTCAAAAGCCATTGCTTCTTCTTTTACCACCTTATATGTATGAACCCTGGCAGGCATCTGCCGCCAAAAATGGTTAATTTTTGTACCTTTTTTAACAATGCATTAAGCATACAACATGCACAAGTGCAGTGGTTTCTGTTAGTTATCACCGTGTCCCATCCGTTTTCCTATAACCATACATGTTGGCGTAACTTTGACACTAACTTTGCCTTAAAGACAGCTCAAAAGTACTTGGATACACTCATGGGTGACCTTAGGGTATGTTCACACGGCCAAATTTCAGACGTATACGAGGCGTATTATGCCTCGTTTTACGTCTGAAAATACGGCTCCAATACGTCGGCAAACATCTGCCCATTCATTTGAATGGGTTTGCCGACGTACTGTGCAGACGACCTGTTATTTACGCGTCGTCGTTTGACAGCTGTCAAACGACGACGCGTAAAAATACAGCCTCGTCAAAAGAAGTGCAGGACACTTCTTTGGACGTTTTTGGAGCTGTTTTCTCATAGACTCCAATGAAAACAGCTCCAAAAACGGACGTAAAAAACGCCGCGAAAAATGCGAGTTGGTAAAAAAACATCTGAAAAGCAGGGTCTGTTTTCCCTTGAAAACAGCTCTGGATTTTCAGACGTTTTTGTTGACTACGTGTGAACATACCCTAAGAGTGTTATACAGGGCTTCTAGGGCTTTTAAACAGTGTTATACACGATTTTTAGGGGCTTTCTTGTATTACAGGTTCGGTCAGAACTAGTTCGGTCCGAATCGAACTTTTTCATGAAATTCGGCGAACCAGCCGAACCGAACTTTTCATAAGTTCGCTCATCTCTACTCAAGAGGCAAAGAAAAGCATAATAAACAATTCAAAGAACAACTTGCAAATAAAGAAGTTCAAAAACCACATTGTGTTACATGCACAGTGCCTGCATAATAGAGAAAGTAATGAGCCAAACAGAGTATATAGAGAGCAGAGCCCACCCACACTGGTATATGTGTGAGTGTAAGGATATAGTGACCAGGGGGTAACCGCAAATCAAATCTGCATAATCAGCCTAAAAGTGGACACCACGGTACATGCAGTATACCGGTTGGTATAGGTCCTGGGACCGGATTTGATTTGCGGTTACCCCCTGGTCACTATATCTTTACACTCACACATATACCAGTGTGGGTGGGCTCTGCTCGCTATATACTCTGTTTGGCTCATTACTTTCTCTATTATGCAGGCACTGTGCATGTACCACATTGTGGTTTTTGAACTTCTTTATTTGCAAGTTGTTCTTTGAATTGTTTATTATGCTTTTCTTTGCCTTGAGTATTATTTACTTGTTACAGCTCTTGTGTTCTCCACATCCATGCATTTTAATTGTATGTCTTATTTTAGGTCCTGATGGCCAACATGTTTTTATGTATATTTAATAAAGTATTACCATTATTACAAGTCATACTTGTGTACTTGGTGTTTGATTTTGTCCCTTTTTGGGATGTGTGATATGTCCACACATACAGTCATGGGTATTCATTCTGTGTTTTTATTTTGATATGTGTGTACGTTTATCGTGAACGTTTATCGTTTGGTCTGTTACTACATAGGTATTCATTACGGTATTGATTCTGTCAAAACGACAGAAACCCTTGCACAACTGAGACAAACAGAAACCATTGGCACTGGATACGTCACCATTGAAATCAATGGTGATGCAAATGGAAACCTATGGTTTCGGTTTGTTTTAGTCAGGGTCCCATCGTGACGGGACCCTGACGCAGATGTGAACGATGTGGTTTAAGCGTCCCATTGACATCAATGGTATAGAACGCCGTTAATGCATACGACACGTTTTGTTTAAAAATGTGACACGTGAAAATAGTAGTGTCAGGTCAATTCTTTGGCACATAAAATGCGCCAAAAATGCGCCAAAATCACACCTAATTTCTTTAGTCAACGAGAGTTCTGATTGAGCGGAAAAAACGCAATGAATACGCGTCAAAAGTGACCTGTAGTTTAAATAGAACTTTACAAAAACACTAGTGTTTTTAACCCCTTAGTGACCAGCCCATTTTAGGCCCTAATGACCAAGCTATTTTATTCGTTTTTCTATAGTCGCATTCAAAGAGCTATAACCTTTTTATTTTTTCATCTACATAGCTGTATGAGGACTTGTTTTTTGCGGGATTAGTTGTGCTTTTTAATTTTTGGGTACATATAATTTTTATATTAACTTTTATTAACATTTTTGGGGGGGGATTATAAAAAAAACCTGAAATTCCGCCATTGTTCTATGCGTTTTTAAATTGACGCCGTTCACTGTGCGACGTAAATAACATGTTACCTTTATTCTATAGGTCGGTACGATTACGGCGATACCACATATGTAGAGGTTTTTTTATGTTTTACGACTTTTTCACAATAAAAACACTTTTGAACTAAAATTATTTGTTTTTGCATCATCGCTTTCCAAGAGCTGTAATTTTTTTATTTTTCCATCAATGTAGTGATTTTTTGGGCTTGTTTTCTGCGGGACAAGACGTAGTTTTGAATGGTACTGTTTTGGGGTGCATGGGACTTATTGATTCATTTTTATTATGACTTTTTTGGGGGGCAATGGAAAAAAATTGCAATTTCGCCATGGTTTTTTGCGTTTTTTTTTACGGTGTTCACTTCGCGGTTGAAATTACATATTAACTTTATTAATGGAGTCATTACGGTCGCGGCGATACCACATATGTGTACTTTTTATTTTTTTTACACTTTTACTAAATAAAACCACTTTTTATGGAAAAAAATCGATTTATTTTTTTACTGTACTTTTTATTAATAATCTTTATTTCACTTTGATGACTTATTTTATTAGTCCCACTAGGGGACTTTACTGTGCGATATTCCGATCACTGCTATAATGCTTTGGTATACTTCGTATACCAGAGCACTATTGCCTGTCAGTGTAAATCTGACAGGCAATCTGTTAGGACGTGCCTCCGGCGCGTCCTAACAGGCATATGTCCAGGGCAGACCTGGAGGCTTTCATCAAGCCCCGGGCTGCCATGACACCACATCGGAGATCCGCGATTGCATTCGCGGGCCGCCGATGGGTGACAGAGGGAGCTCACTCCCTTTGTAAACAAAGTTAAATGCCGCGGTCGCTATTGACGGCGGCATTTAACGGGTTAAACGGCCGCGATCTAAGTAAACTTCGATCGCGTGCGTTGGAGCAGGAGCTCAGCTGTCATCAGACAGCAGAGCCCCGGCTCCAGCCTGCACGGGAGACCCGTGCAGGACTTAGACTAGGCTGACGTGAAAAGGCGTCAGCCTAGCCTAAAGCCCATTAGTGACCGACGTAAAAAGGCGTATTAGTGGTCACTAAGGGGTTAAGGGTATGTGCACACACAAAATAAAAAACGTCTTAATATACGGAGCCGTTTTCAAGGGAAAACAGCTCATGATTTTCAGCCGTTTTTTATTCAAAGTCGCATTTTTCGCTGCGTTTTTAACAGCCATTTTTGGAGCTGTCTTTCTATAGAGTCTATGAAAAATGGCCCCAAAAATGGCTGAACAAGTGACATGCACTTCTTTTTCATGGCCGTATTTTTCCGCGGGCATTTTTTATAACGGCTGCGTAAAAAACGCCCTGTCGGAACAGAATTCCGTTTTCCAGATGTTTGGAGGCGTTCTGCTTCCGATTTTTCTGCCGTTTTTAGCAAGACCTATGTTTTGGTAAGGCTGTTTTCACATTATGTTCTGCCTGTCGATTTATCATATGCGGCGGAAAAGCTCCTGGCGCATACATTATATGGACACAAAAAAACATACAGTATAATTTTTTTTTACTGAACGCCACTGCATAAAATAGCGCAGTCCCACCCGAACTGAGGCTTTTTTAACCTCCATCAGGTGTATGGGAGTGTTTACCATACGTTCTGGGAGCTTTCCCGGCGCATACATTACACGGATGGGAAGGATGGAATGTGAAATTACCTTTAGGCTGAGTTCACACGGGGCGGATACGCTGCATAAAAGAACGCAGCGTATCCACCCGGTGCGTCGCAGGGAATTTGGGGCGAAAAACCGCACCAAACTGTGGGGCAGTTTCTCGCCTGGAATGTCACTTAGCCAGCCTGCAGCGGCGGTCACATGGGATGAAGCGTCATCCCAGGAGGCCGGCCCTCTGACATCATCCAGGCCGACCTCCTGGGATGACGTTTCATCCATGTGACCGCCGTTACAGCCTGTGATTGGCTGCAGCGGAGGTCACATGAAATGAAGCGTCATCCCAGGAGGATAATACACAGATACCTAGGTAAGTATAATATATTGTTTGTTTTCTGAGTGGCGTTTTTTGCAGCAGGATCGCTGTGAACCCGCCGCAAAACTGTTATTTGTTGCGGAATTTACCTCCCCATTAAATACAATGGCGAAAACCCGCAACAAATAAGGTGCGTTTACACAAATACAATTGACATGTTGCAGAATAAAACTCTGCACCGCAGGTCCATTTTTTATGCTCAGTATTTACGCAGCGTGTGGAGGAGATTTGTTTTATCTCATCCACTTTGCTGTTACTGCATTTGCATTTGCTGCGGAAAATCCACAGTATTTACGCAACGTGAGAACTGGCCCTTACTCCGTTTACTCAAAGGCTATCTTTTGTATAACAGGTCAAAAATATTAAAACTGCTGTCCACGTGGGCAATGTTGGTACTTTTTATTACTTGTTATTTAAAGAGGCTCTGTCACCACATTATAAGTGCCCTATCTCCTAGATAAGGAGATCGGCGCTATAATGTAGGTGACAGCAGTGCTTTTTATTTAAAAAAACTATATATTTTTACCGCTTTATTAGCGTTTTTAGATTTATGCTAATGAGTTGCTTAATGCCCAAGTGGGCGTATTTTCACTTTAGACCTAGTGGGCGTTGTACAGGGGAGTGTATGACGCTGACCAATCAGCATCATGCACTCCTCTCCATTCATTTACACAGCGCATAGGGATCTTGTTAGATCGCTATGTTCTGTCTTAGGCTGGGTTCACACGAGCATGTTACGTCCGTAATGGACAGAACTTATTTCGGCCGCAAGTCCCGGACCGAACACACGGCAGGGAGCCGGGCTCCTAGCATCATAGTTATGTACGATGCTAGGAGTTCCTGCCTCGCTGCCAGACAACTGTCCCGTACTGTAATCATGTTTTCAGTACGGGACAGTAGTTCCACGGAGAGGCAGGGACTCCTAGCATCGTACATAACTATGATGCTAGGAGCCTGGCTCCCTGCAGTGTGTTCGGTTCGGGACTTGCGGCCGAAATACGTTCCGTCCATTACGGACGTAACATGCTCGTGTGAACCCAGCCTTATACTTCACATTAACAATACTGAAGTGTTTAGACAGTGAATAGACAGTCCACGGAATGTCTATTCACAATCTCTGCACTTCGTTACTCTGTCTGTGGTAGTTACAGCAAAGGATGATTACAGCAGGGTAGCCCGCTCTATGTATTATCAAGGCGTCACAAATAGGCTTCTACCTGGCTATACACGCTGCACCTCATGACTTACACACTATCCCTCCATGTTTCACACACTTGCACCCCATTATTCATTTATTTTTATTTAGGCACTTTACTCATTACTGCCCCCTATATTTCACTTACATTATTATCACTTGCACACACACTATTCATTTATTATTTTTTACTACACATCCCATGCACTACACGCCACTCCCCTCAAGACTAGTGGGAGTGGCTATTATTATTTAATGCACCTGTTAACTCTCCTTTAATCAGCGTTTCTGACCTGTGTCAATTTGTAAGTATGGCCTTTTTCTGTGTTTTTGTGTATATATGTCCCCTTGTTTTTATCGGTTTAGCTGCCCTGTATACAAACAGTGAACAGAGGTGACGGGAGCCCTCAGCGCAGGAAGGTTTGGGAGGAAAGGTAAGTACACCGTGTTCCAAATTATTATGCACATTGGATTTAAGTGTCAAACATTTAATTATTAGTTTTTCAGTTAAACTCATGGATGGTATTGTGTCTTAGGGCTCTTTGCATCATTGTAATCAATCTCAGACACCTGTGATAATTAGTTTCCCAGGTGTGCCCAATCAAAGGAAAACTACTTAAGAAGGACGTTCCACATTATTAAGCAGGCCACGGGTTTCAAGCAATATGGGAAAGAAAAAGGATCTCTCTGCTGCCGAAAAGCGTGAAATAGTGCAATACCTTGGACAAGGTATGAAAACATTGGATATTTCAAGAAAACTTAGGCGTGATCATCGTACTGTGAAAAGATTTGTTGCTGATTCAGAGCACAGACGGGTTCGTTCAGATAAAGGCATAATGAGGAAGGTTTCTGCCAGACAAATTAATAGGATTAGGAGAGCAGCTGCTAAAATGCCATTGCAAAGCAGCAAACAGGTATTTGAAGCCGCTGGTGCCTCTGGAGTCCCGCAAACCTCAAGGTGTAGGATCCTCCAGAGCTTTGCAAGTGTGCATAAAGCTATTATTCGGCCACCCCTAAACAATGCTCACAAGCAGAAACGGTTGCAGTGGGCTCAGAAATACATGAAGACTAATTTTCAAACGGTGTTGTTTACAGATGAGTGCCGTGCAACCCTGGATGGTCCAGATGGATGGAGTAGTGGATGGTTGGTGAATGGCCACCATGTCCCAACAAGGCTGCGACGTCAGCAAGGAGGTAGCGGAGTCATGTTTTGGGCTGGAATCATGGGGAGAGAGCTGGTAGGCCCCTTTAGGGTCCCTGACGGTGTGAAAATGACCTCTGCAAAGTACGTAGAGTTTATGACTGACCACTTTCTTCCGTGGTCCAAAAAGAAGAACCGTGCCTTCTGTAGCAAAATTATCTTCATGCATGACAATGCACCATCTCATGATGCAAAGAATACCCCTGTGTCATTGGCTGCTATGGGCATAAAAGGAAAGAAACTCATGGTGTGGCCTTCATGTTCCCCTGACATCAACCCTATTAAGAACCTTTGGAGCATCCTCAAGCAAAATATCTATGAGGGTGGGAGGCAGTTCACACCAAAACAGAAGCTCTGGAAGGCTATTCTGACATCCTGCAAAGATATTCAAGCAGAAACTGTCCAAATACTCACAAATTCAATGGATGCAAGAATTGTGAAGGTGATATCAAAGAAGGGGTCCTATGTTAACATGTAACTTGGCCTGCTAAGTTTTTTTTTGATTGAAAGAGCTTTTGATTTCTGTAAATATGACCTCCTGATGCTGCAACTTCAACAAATGACCATTTTAGTTCTCTTTACAACCTTTAAAATGTTTTGATCTCTGTTGTGCATAATAATTTGAAACAGTGCATTTTGAGTTTTTTTACTTCTAAAAGAACATCTGTTATCATTAGGAGATTTGTTCAATAAAATTTGCATTATACTCCAACGGTTGATGGCTTGAAGATTATACTGGCTGTCATTTGCATCGACTATTTAGGAAAATCAGCGAAAAATAACAGTTGCATAATAATTTGGAACGCGGTGTATAAGTTCATCTTTAGGGTATGATCAAACGCAGTAGCAAAATACGCCTGAAATTACGGAGCTGTTTTCAGGTGAAAACAGCTCCTGAATTTCAGACGTTTTTGCAAGTAATCACGTTTTTCGTGGCGTCTTTTACAAACGTTATTGGAGCGGTTTTTCAATGTAGTCAATGAAAAACGGCTCCAAAAACGTCCCAAGAAGGGACATGCACTTCTTTGACGTGGGCCGTCTTTTGACAGCGAAGCGTAAAATTACACCTCGTCTGAACAGAACATCGTAAAACGCCTGAATTACGTCTAAAAATAGGCCGTGTGAACATACCCTTATTTTAACTTCTCCTCTACTGCGTCAACAGAATTTCTTTTTAACCCCTTTAACGTAATGTGCACAGGGTCTAAAACGGCAACAAATGGCAAATGTGCACTATAGAGCAACTGAACAATGTTCCCATCTGCCATTTATTAACATTCGTTCAGTGCCCCCTTGATGCATATTTGCCATTTACTGCCCCTTTAGCACCCTGTGTTACAGAAGAACAATAAATGGGCAATAAATGGCAAATGGGCATCGAAGGGGCACTGAACAGGACACTAAAGGGCCAATAAGTGGCAAATGGGCACCAAGGTGGCACTAAATCCTCTGCCCATTTGCCATTTTTAGACCCTCATCAGTGCCCCCATACAACCAAAGCCCCACAGTCTGACTGACCTGCTGGGCTTCTTCGTGCACTGCGTCCGCTGATGCTGCTGGAACGGAGCCCAGGGGAAATAGCCAGCGCAGGACCGCATGGTAAGATAGTCTCCTCCCTGTCTTGCGTCCTGAGTGATGTCATCACGCCTGATCATCACTCAGGATGTAAGACGAGGAGGGGGAGAGGGTGAATGGGGGAGCGATAGTTGCGGCAGCCGGTAATGAGATCAGTGAGTGACACCTGACCCGCTGGCGCCGCGAGCAGTAGCCGCAGAGCAGGAAAAATTCACCCGCTGGCGCCCCCCTTACAGCATGGCGCCCGGCGCCCTGTGCGACCGCACGTAGCTAAGGCCGGCCATGAGGATGACTATTGGGTTTTGGCCACCTCTCTTACCAAGGCCTTTCTGCCCGATTGGTTGTTCCACACTTCTTCCATTTATGAATTATAGAGGCCACTTTGCTCTTGGGAACTTTCAGTGCAGCAAAAAAAATTTATGTATCCTTCTCCAGATCTGTGCCTTTACACAATCCTGTCTCTGAGCTCTATAGGCCGTTCTTTCCTCCTCATGGCTTGGTGTTTGCTCTGATATGCATTTCTTTCCAAATCACAACCAATCAAATGAATTTACCACAGTTGGACTCCAATCAAGGTGTAGAAACATTTCTAAGATAATCTAGAGAAATGAGACCCCAAGAGCAAGATTTCAAGTGTCATAGCAAAGGTTCTGAATACTTATGTCCATGTAAATTTTTAATACATTTGCAAAAACGTCTAACATTCTGCTTTGTCATTATGGGGTATTGAGTGCCGAATGATGGGGAAAAACTTGCATGTTTTTTTTATTTTAACACAAGGCCCCAACATCACAAACTGTGAAAAAAGTGAAAAGGTCTGAAGACTTTCCGAATGCACTGCATATGATCTCATACTATCTGTAACTCAGTACAAAATCTCGAAAATCTCCTATGGAGACCGTTAAACAAATCCCTCTCAAAAGGTCCCCGAAAATTATATTAAATACTAATATCTACATCCTCGAAAGAAATGTAGTATATAACCAACTTTTTACATGGTCTATAATTTTTACATAACCCCAGATGCAAACCTGTGAATGTGATTCTCCTGTAAGGAAAATGCCTAGTCTAGTGATTCCGTGATTTTAAAATTGAAAGTATTTAAAGAAACACTCCAGGTAAGACGCATACACTGTGTTATGCCTAGAACAGGGCCTGAGGGGTAGTGCATGACAGATAGTGAAGAGAGAATTCCTATAAGCAGAATTCTGTTATTTTGGTACCTGTATTTAGTTTGGTGAACATTGCCCTCTTGTGCAAAAATTTTACTATGGCTGAAATTTGAATAATCATTACAAACCTCCAGTTTCATTAACCTGTACCTCTAGTTGTAGATAAAATTTACAAGTAGGCAAAGCTTACAGCCATAGGGCAAGTACACACGTAGCGTAAATACTGCGGATTTTCCGCAACGAATTTTATTGCAGAAAATCCACAGGGTAATACAGCAGCAGAGTGGATGAGATTTGAACAAATCTTATCCACATGCTGCGTAAAAAAACAGCCAAATAAAACGTTCATAAATTGACTTGCGCTGCGTTTTTTTAATCTGCTGGATGACAATTTATGTTGCGGAATCGCTGTATATATGTAGCAGGTTTTCCCCACTGAATTCAATGGGGGAAGTAAAACCTGCAACAAACAGCAGATGTTGCAGAAAAAAAAAAAAAGAAAGTTATACTTACCCAGATCTCTCCTTCTGCACAGTGTGTCCGCCCTGTGTGAACAGAGCTATATAGTTCATTACCCATCTGTACCTTGCTGTTTGTTCCTATAGTGTGAGCTCTCCTTACAACACAAACTATTAAGAATCAGTAGGTGCTGTAAATCTACGAGTGCTCTTGGTGAACATGGAATCCAAAGAGGCAGAGCAACAGACGACTGGAAGAAATAGCCAGCTCCATGCACACAACCGTATTTTCATCTATCAGTAAATACTGTCCGTAAATGCGCATCCGTAGTTCAACTGTATTTACTGAAGGGTGTCCGTATATACGGATCCGTAAAAAAGAGGGATGTTGCAAATTATGTCATCAACATGTTGCCTTGCAACGCTTCTGTAAATACGGATGGTTTACGGAGTCTGTGCCGTAATTACTGACAAGAATAGGACAGGTTGTATAATTTTTTCAAACACTGAAAGGTGTCCGTGACCAATAGAAATGAATGGGTCCGTAATTACGGACCGTAATTACAGATTAAAAATACTGTCGTATTCATGGAGCCTAACAGGTGGTCAAAAACAAAAAGGTTAATTAGATGGGTATTCCACCAACTTTGTGTATTAATTCCTCACATTTTCAAGACCTGTGTTTGCAGTGATTCAATTGAAACATTACATTTTTTACTTCCAGGGGTTACAAAATGTGTCCATGGTCATGTGATGGACATCCAGGTGCTCAATACAAGACACAGCTCTGATACACATACTGTAATGTAACTATTATTATTCCTGCACCTGTGTGTCCATCAAATGACCAGGACAGATTTTTATCCCCTGGATGTAAACGATAAAAGTTCCTATTGTATGATAGCAATCAGAGATCTTGAAAACCATAAGGAATGTCATTATACAATAAAAATAAGAATTAGCCTTAACGATAATTCAGTTTCCATTAGTCCACCATGATGGCGCACTAGGAGGATGATCCCTTGACCTCTGTAGGGACAGGAATGGAGAGAGGTTAAAAGGCCCCACCCTCAGCCTCCCACCAACGTGTACCATATCACTACACCGGAAGGAACTAAATTACTTATATTTGTATGTTAACGTCACATACCACAGAGAAGGAAGGGTGGGTAAATGTATGCCGTCATGGTGGACTCATGGAAACCGAATTACAGGTAAGACTAATTCTTATTTTCCACTTCATCCACCATGGACGGCACACACTAGGAGAATACCAAATGAGATAGTTTAGCATGGGACTACCGCTTGGAGTACTTTACGGCCAAAGGCCAAGTCTCTACTGGATGAAAGATCCAGCCTATAATGTTTAGCTAGTCCAAGTAGCTGCCGTACAAATCTGGTTGAAGGAGGGCCCGCCCTTTCTGCCATGATGAAGCTGTGGATCTGGTAGAGAGGGCTTTGTAATTTATTGGTACTAATTTTCCCTCAAGAGTATAACAGTTTTTAATTGTTGTTTTAATCCATCTAGCTATGGTAGCTTTTGAGGTTTTCTGGCCTTTATTTTTTTCCCCCAAATTCGACTAGTAGGTTGGAATCTTTACGCCAATCTGCAGTAACCTCTAAATATTGTAAGACTGCTCTTCTAACATCAAGACAATTAAATTATTTTTCTTTTTGTGTCTTTGGATTCTGACAAAACGATGGAAGAACAATTTCCTGAATTCTATAAAAGTCAGACAACTTTCAGGAGAAAATTAGGATCTAGTTTTAATACGATTCTATCATCTGTTCTCCTCAGATATGGTTCGTTTTTGGATACTGCTTGTATTTCACAGGGCCTCCTTGCTGTGGTTATCGTTATTAAAAAGGCTACCTTAAAGGGTAAGTGTGTGAGGTCTATGATATCTATTGGTTCGAAGGGAGGTCTGGTTATAGCCCTGAGGACAATGGCAATGTCACGACGCGGGGTGTGGACCCACTGGGCCGTACCGCGTAGCGGGGTAGCAGCTGGCCAACAAGGTACAAAACAATGTCTATAGTTCAGAACGGGTACCTGAGGCAATGTAGACAGTAGCGGAAGCAGGACTTGACTTCCACAGCAGGTGGCAACGTGGGTGCAACGGAAGGCACGACTTGGCTTTCTCAGCAGGTAGCACCGTGGATTCAGGAGAAGACTCTACTTGACTTTCACTGTAGATACGATAGCACGGGATACAGGGTACAGGCAGCAGGAACGGGTAACACTGGGAACTGGAAAACACTGGGAGACCATTTGCAAGACAAACTTAGGTATACAACAATGCTCAGGCAAGGAACCAGTGGGCAGAGCCCCTTTTTATAGTCCAGCAGCCATTTGGGCTAATAATTGATGGGTGACAGCTGGACACGTAATGGCCCTTTAAGGCCGTGCTCACCGCCTGCGGGAATCAGTCCGAGGGCCCGGAAGTGAGTGCCGGCGTCTCCCTGGAGGGAGCGGATGCCATGAAGAGAGATGTCCATGGCCGGGGCAGTCAAGGGGTAAGCCTGAACGACGACCCCCGGCCATAGACGTTACAGCCAAGCTCCCACTGTGGAGAGGTTGGTCCAATAGTTGGTCTCAGTCCTGAGTCTGCAGTCATGAATCTTTTCACCCACCTGTGTTCTGCAAGTTGGCTGTCAAACAATGTACTCGTGGCTGAGATTTGAACTCTGAGGGTACTAGGTCTAAGACCTAGATCCCGTCCCTGTTGTAAAAAGTACAGAATCTGTTGTATGACAGGATGTATTTGGTCTGGAGGTTGGTCTCCACACCAAGAAGAAAATCTCTTCCAAATTTTTAGGTAAATTGCTGATGTAACTGGTTTACGGCTGGATTTGAGGGTTGTTATTACTTTATGAGGTAAGCCTTTGGCCCTAATTAGTGTCCCTTCAGGATCCATGCAGATAATTGAAGGTTCTGGTGTCATAGCAGTCCCTGTAATAGACGATCTTGTCTTAAAGGAAGTTTCATAGGTTCTTCCAGTGCAAATTCTTTTAGAATCGAGAACCAAGCCTTTTTTGGCCAGAACGGGATGATTAGAATTAGTTTCAGGTTTTCCCTGTAGACTTTTTGAAGAACTCTGGATATCAACGGGAACGGTGGAAAGGCATAAGCTAGATCCACGTCTCCCAAGGTTGGGAGAGAGCATCTATGCCTATAGGACCATTCTAGAGGCTTTAGGGAGAACAAAAAAAAAAAAAAAAAAAAAAAAAAAAAAAAATCGGTTTTGGAATTTAGTCTGCTCGCGAAATGGTCTACCTGAGGATATCCCCATTGGTGTGTGATCTGGAAAAAGACCTCTTGGTTTAGAGATCATTCGCCCGGATAAAGGGTTTTTCCTGCTGAGAAAATCTGCTTCCATGTTTTCTAAACCCTTCTGGTGAATGGCTGAAAGAGAAAGAAGATTCCATTCTGCCCAAGAAAATATTCTTTGTGATAGTGCGAGCAGGGTGGTAGGCCTGGTACCCCCTGGTGCTGAAGAAAGTACACTGTCGTTATGTTGTCTGACAGTATCTTGATACGGTTGTTTTGAAGAGAAAGAGACACAGTTTTTAGTGTCTCCCAGACTGCTCTGAGCTCTCAGTAATTTGAAGATTGAGCACTGATGGAAGATGGCCAAGTCCCCTGAATATATTTGTCTGGGATAAATATTGTAAGGATGCACTCCTAGTTTCTCGTGCTATTCAGGTTCGGGTTGGAGTACCCACACTATATATACACAAAACCTAAATCAAAAGCACTTCCAGAACACTTGATTGGTTTGGTTTTCAAGAAATTATTATTTTATTTATTATTTCCAAAATGAATGACATAGAATATATTTTTGAAGCAAGCGATGTATAATTTTAACGTTTCGGCCCAGCCTAGGCCTGTCTCACAATCACTGCATATAATTCGGACAGATGTAATACTGGCGCCTTCCAGAGTAATCTCATTAGTTGACGGGAATGGTTCTGGCACCAGGCAACTGAATGAATGCAAGCCGTCATCTGGCCCAGCATACTCATGTCCACTCTTATTTTGTATGAAGTGGCTTTTTTACATTTTTTGATAATGGAAATTAGTCTTACTCTTTTTTCCCCTGGGAGTAAGGATAATGGGATGTCGAGTCCAGTAGAACACCCAGAAATTTTGTTAGAGTGTGTGGAATCGGCTGATATTTGTAAATTTATAAACCAGCCCAGATCTGCTATCTGGCGTGTTACCAATTCCACTTCTGAGTGGAAAGGATTTCTTGCTGTGATCAGGAAGTCGTCCTTATAAGGGATTATATCTATTCCCCATCTCCGGAATGATGCTATTACCTCTATCCTTATCTTTATAAATACCCTTGGGGCTGATGATATTTGAAAAGGAAGAGCTGTAAACTGATAGTGGAGTATTTCACCTGACGAGACCTCTATTGCAAATCTTAGGAATTTTTGTGAGGAGGAGTGAATAGGGACATGGTAGTAAGCATTCTTAAAATCTAGGGTGCACATGTAAGCCCCTGTTTATTAGGAGAGTCCTAGATACTACCGATTCCATTTTGAACCTCCTGTAAGGTATCCATCTGTTGAGAGATTGCAGGTTTATTTTTAGTCTGTTAGAGTTGTTTTGCTTTTTTACCAGGAACAGAGAGGAGTAGTGACCCTCTCCCCACTGTGCCTGAGGTACTGGAGATATTACCCCAATTGATGTATGTGTCGGATGTTGTCAAACATCTTATTAAAAAAAGTTGAGGGCTGTGTGGTCAAAATAAATTTCTTTGGAGGAAGAGTTGAAAATTCTATTCTGTAAATGTTCTTTATTATGTCTAGAACCCATTTGTTTTGGGTGATGTCGTTCTAAGAACAGTAGAATTTTAACAACCTTCCTCCGACCCTGGCATCAGGATTTGTTCTCTGGTTTGTTGTAATTATTTGGGGTTGAATAAGAAACCTCTACCTCCTTTAGGGTAACTCCAACAACCTTTTCCCCTATAGCTTTCTCTCAGAGGTCTTTGAGAACGAAAGGGATATTTTATTTTAGACGGTTGGTCTCCTGGAAATCCTTTTTTCCTATCTGATGCTTTTTCTAGAATTTTATCTTGGTCTGGGCCAAAAACATATTCCTCCTAGAACGGAATGTTACAAAGCCTATACTTTGAACGACTGTCCCCCTTCTGCATGTACCTTAACCAGAGGTACCTTCTTGCGGCATTGGTAAGAGCCACTTTCTTGGACACAAATCTGATACATCCCGCCGAGGTGTCTGCTAGAAAACCAGTCGCTGCTTTTAGGAGAGGAATAGATTCAACTAACCGGTCCCTGGGTGTTTTTGCTTTAAAAAGGTGGTTCCCTAGCTCACCTAACCAGATAAAGTGTGTTCTGGCTAATGAACATAGATGCTTCCCAGGCCTTCTTTAAAAGGCAATCAGATTTCCGATCCATGGGGTCAGTTAGTTAGGCTGAATCTTCAAAAGGCAATGATGTTTGCTTAACTACCTTTGCCATTTGAATATCCATCTTTGGGAAATCATCCCAAATACTAGTGTCCTCTTCGTTAAATAGGAGACGATTTTTAAATTCGCGGGAGACCCCTAATCTTTTTTTCTGGGTCCTTCTATTAGTCATTTAATTAATTCAATTACATTTTCATTAATTGAAAAAACAAGTGTTTTGCTTTGATGTTAGACCACCAAACTCCCACACTTCCCTCGAACCGGAAAACCCCAATCATGACCACCATTGTTAAGGCCTGTGTAAAAAAAAGTTTTTCCTTCAACCCCCCCCCCCCCCCCAGGGTGAGAGAGGATCCTCCTCTCCACCCGGACCCTGTATGGAAAGGACATACACTGGTGGGAGGCTGAGGGTGGGGCTTTTTAACATCTCTCAGTACCTGTCCCTATAGAGGTCAGGGCATCATTGTCCTAGTGTGCCGTCATGGTGGATGAAGTGGAAATAACATGTATTTACTAATCCCAGAATATTATTTATAGTATAACAGATTTACTGTTGGAATTTTCCTCAAGCTATTATTCAACCACATTTTTACTCCTCATCTTTCACATGTAACGCTCTGTGTAAATCAGGTTTTTGGCCTACGTTTCTCATATATGCCAGGAAACGCTTCCGACGTATAGGTTGAACGTAGGCTGTGACGGATGCTTTAACAGTGGTATCCGTCACCATAGAGTAATTGTGTACGTTAAATGTATACGTTATTAACACTCATGACCCTGTTCATACCATATACGTTAAACGAATACCATTATAGTCTATGGTTGAATGATGCCACTGTTAGGCAACCTTCACCTATAGGCTATAATGGGATCTGTTTAACCTATACGTCATAAAAAGACTATTAAACCCATGACATATACGTTAAACGTATACATGTGACGTATGCCATACAGGGACATACGTCACCTATAGACTCCCATGTTAAAAAAACAAACAGCATATATACGTTTTTTTGCGAGATCCCTTTGGGATGGAAAAGTGCAGTCTATTGTCCTATTCCATCCACCCAAAAAAAAGAAAAAAAAAAAAAAAGGTATACTACTGTACACCAGCTTGACCATGGCCAAAAGGACCCTCTTTTGGCCTCCGTAGGACTTATCGAGCCCAATGAACATGTTTAACGTGTACGTCAGGAGCAAAACGTATTTCAAATAAAAAATAAAAAGACAATTAAAAGTCTTAAATATATTTTATTGCTTTATGTACAAGTCATCCCTACAATTTCAGTGTATTAGGTGCTGTGCATAAAAATACAGTAGCATTAAAGTAATTAGTTTCAACATATTTAAAGACACTACCCATTTAACTATTTCGTTTCCAAAAATATTAGAAAATGTCAAAAAACAAAAATCACACCCATTAAAATCTGTATATAGCAGTGCATCTATAAAAAGAGCACCCACGTGATCATTTGATATAGCAGTATCTCTATATGGCAGGTCCACGGTAATAGGACTCTTAGCCAACCTAGGATATAGTAAATCAGTGCATATCAGTTCCTGTAGAGTTTGTAAAGTAAGGCTATAACTATTGCACTAGAAATTGCTAATACTGTACAGTGTCCATTGGAGCAATATGAAGGAGCAGAAAGTTCTAGTGAACATAGGAACTCAATGTCTCTATGTAAACAGGAAAACGAACACAGCACCAGACTCTGGCTAAGGCTCTGTTCACACTTATTTGTGAAAAATATGTTTACTTGAGTGACAAATGAGTAAAAACTAAAATTCGACTCATGACAAAATTGGCATGCCTTCATCATCATCATCATCATCATCATCCGTTTCCCCATCCATTGACTTCAGTTAAAAAAGTTACAAGTGGAAAAAGGTTTTTGGTGTTTTTCCCATTCGTTATTTGTTGAATTGAAGTCAGTGGAACAATGGATGGAAACATTTTCCATTGACTTCCACTCTGTCATTTAAACTGAAATTAAAGACTACAAAAAAACCAAACAGATGACAGTTAATGTCGTCATCTGCAATATCAGTTATCGTCCCATTGACTATGGATGTGGTTTGCACCAGAGAGGAAATTGTTGCCTGTCCATTGTAGGAGATGTTTGTCCCCATGACAAACCACGTCGAATGCATTTGGAGGATATTTTTGGCATAAAACGGATTCAAACTAAAATCAACGGGATCAGGTTTGATTTCCAAACTTCTTTTGCTTATAAACGACAATGGAAAAAGACAAAAAACAGACAAGCGTGAACAGATCCTAAAACTGCAGGTGCTTTCTGGATTCAATTGAACTTAATAGGTACAGGAGGATTCCATTTTTTTTAAATCCTATTTGCGGAAGTATCAAAAGATGTTTTTTATTTTTGACGGAGTTATGACCTATTTTACCTTTATGCTAATGAGTTTCTTAATGGACAACTGGGCGTGTTTTACTTTTTGACCATGTGGGCATTGTGTAGAGGAGTGTATGACACTGACCATTCAGTGACCAATCAGCGTCATACAGTTCTCCCCATTCATTTACACAGCATATAGTGATCTAATAAGATCACTATATGCTATGTGCAGACACACACACACACACACACACACACACACACACACACACTAACGCTACTCAAGTGTCCTGACAGTGAATACACATTAGCTCCAGCCAGGACGGGATGTCTATTCACAATCCTGACACTTCTGTAACGTTTGTGTGAGATTTACAGCACAGCAAGCGTAATCTTGTTTTAAATGACAGGTTACATCGTAATCTTGCGACATTACGTTTGCCTTGCTGTAAATCTCACACAAACGTTAGTGAAGTGTCAGGATTCTGACTAGATATCACGTCCTGGCTGGAGGTAATGTATATTCACTGTCAGGACACTTGAGTAACGTTAATGTGTGTGTATGTGGCTGCACATAGTGATGTAATAAGATCACTATATGCTGTGTAAATGAATGGAGAGAAGTGTATGACGCTGATTGGTCAGCGTCATTCACTCCTCTGTACAACGCCCACTTGGCCAAAAAGTAAAACACGCCCAGTTGTCCATTCAGAAACTCATTAGCATAAAGCTAATATAGTTCATAACTCCGTAAAAAATGATTGTTTTTCAAAATAAAAAACACTGCTGTAATCTACATTACAGCGCTGATCACATCATGTACAAGATAGGCCACTTATAATGTGGTGACAGAGCCACTTTAAGCTTGACGTTAATGCAAATTTTGGCGCAAAGCTACACCTGCTCATAGCAGGTGTAGATTTGATTTTCTGACTTTAACATAGTCCAAAAAGCGTCATTTATTAAAAGGCGTGCACATTTTAATAAATTTGACGCAATTCACTCCTTTAGTTAAACAGGAGTAACAAGTGGCAATTTTAGTAAATGTGGGTCGTAGTGTTACTGTAATTGCTTTCAGCTGGAGCCTCGCATTATTTAGGCATGTTCAGACGTGGTGGAAATTTTCCGCTGTGGATTTCTGCTACAAATTTGCGGCAAGTACGCAGCCATCTACTGCAAAATTAGCATATTTGAGGGTTTGTCCAGATGTAGTGGATTTTGCAGTGAAATGCTGCAGTAAAAAATCTGCTGCTTCTCCACAACCGCAGAATGTAAATTCCGAACCACAAGCTAGATTCGTACTCTTGTTTACCGCGATGTCTGCACTAACTAAAAAGCCATAGAAAAAAAACAAAAGAAAAAAACCAAATACTGCAGATTTCCACAGCAAATTCGCCACGTCTGAACGTGCCCACAGGCGTCCTGCACACAACCATAAAAATTGTCCGGAATTGCGGACCTATTCACTTCTATTGTCCACGGACACCTTCCTGTTTATTTACGGGAAGGTGTCCAGGCCGTAGAAGCGTACCGCAAAAGATACGACATGTCCTACCGTTTGCTTTTTACGGACTGTGCTCCCATACTCTGTATGGGAGCACGGGCCCAAAATGCGAGCTGCTGTATGCAGTAGTCGGCGGCCGTGTGCATGAGGCCTCAGAGTGTATTAACATGTGCCAGTTTTGTGTAGTTTTTTTGCTGCAAAAGAAACATTAGATTGCAAAAACAAAAATCAACCGTTTTTGCCGTGATATTGCAAAACCTCTACATTTTCTTCCCACAATTTGGCAATAATTTTGACGCAGAGTTTTTTACTCCGAGTTTGAGGCGAAAACATTGTCGGAATTGGTGGCAAAAAACAGCCGAAACAGCCTCCCATTCATTTCAAATGGCAGGTGGAGGCAGTTTTTAGCCGCTCGTGGTAAAAAAAAGTGGCATGCTCTTTCTTGCCACGGTTCCACCTCTGATTCCTTTTTCTGAAGGAATTTTGAGGCAGATTTTTCTGCCTGCAAAAAAAAACAAAACTGTTTGGAGAGGGTCTTACACATACAGGTCACTGGGAATTTTCATGATATGTCTGTGGATACGGTGACTAGAATTATGATGGGTCATCCTCTCCATCACTCTACGAATTAATCCCCTCAACACAATTAGGTAACCCTGGCCTAAGTCTTGCCATACACATGAGATTATTTATTTTCATTTTCTTATTTAACATTGATCTCCGTGAACTTGAATGGGATAAGCTGCAGTACCGGGAAGAGACGCCTGTGTAAACACTGAAAAGGGACACTGCCTGAAGGTAGGCCATCAAGGTTTGATTTGCCGGGGTCTGACCAACGGGACATTATGGCCATGGTCCATATGTTTCATTGCCAGATGTTTGTTTTTAAAGGGCCATTTTGTAGTTTAATGCTTCCCCTGGTTGTGCCGAATAATATAAGAAAAGCTATTATTACGACTGCTTGTAGTGAATAAGAAATCATTAGATCTATGGCTAGCATTACTACAATAAAACCAGCATTATTTAGTGTATCATTTCTTCTAGATAACTAGAAGCGTCATTTGTATCAACTAGCAGCACGAGAAATCTCAAATTGCAATGATCTCCAATCAGTTTTGTAATTTTAATTGCGGATTTGCTACAGTAATAATGCCCAGAATAGAAGATACCAGGCCACAAATCCCAATGAATCCAGGGTTGGTTTTGTAAAATCCTAAGCGATCAAGAGGACTAAAAAGATCGCACACATTCTTTATTGTGTCCAATAAGATGGGAGGATGGTTCTTTAAACTCAAGCAGAGAATATCTAAGAAGTTCTCAAGACTCTTCAGCAGTGTATTGCTTGAATTCAGAGTAGGACCATTCTCACAATCTGACCCATTTTGCTTGAGTTTCCTCTCTTTCTCCATGCAGTTTATTATCACATACATATCCCTGGCTAGATGAAAGAGGAGGGAGTAGAAATAACATTGGCTAGCCCGATGTTGCCACTTCTCCTTGTTGATGTCAGAAGCTAGATCCACACTTCTCACCCACAGGACAGTGTCACAAGTGAAATAAAAGACCCGATTTAAATTGGCAGCAGTTAAGAAGTAGCACAGAACGGGATCGGACAGCTGGATAGAGGCTTTCGAAGCTTCAATTGCATGCACCATGTTTCCCAGCTGGAACACTGAAAGACAATAAATACTGTTAATAATTTATCTGTCAGATCACCACTGTGACAAATGTCAAATGATCACTAAGCACGCTCCCATCTAATAATCATTGCAACGTTCAGGAGTACTTAAAACGTAACTTTTACTTCATAAAATGCTTAAAAATCACATTTCATGATGTAAATATTTCCCAAATCATTAAATTAATAACACGCTCCAATGTTTTATACCCGAGAGGGTATTTAAACTTCCTACCATGGTTCAGATGTTTTTTCTTTTGTTTTCAAGGGACTTGTCACCAGTAGGGAAAAAGAGAAAAGCAATCCTATTTTCAAGCTAGTTCTGCCCTTACTGATAAGGCCAATCACCCGAAAAGGGGCCACTCTATGCGGGAACCTGTCCCTTATTTACCCCTATTATACCCTGTCCTCCCTACCCATTTCTTTCTTGAGTTTTCCAGAATTCCTAAGGGGAGAAAGTCTTATTGGAGCCTGGGTAAGGAATCCAAAAATGGGAGTGTGAACTTTCTTTTTTTAAATTAATGATAACATTTATTGACCCCTTGATGCACCATGCCCGTAAGTCCTGGTGTGGGGGTTGAAGTATGGAGCGGGCTCATGCGCTGAGCCCGCTCCATACATTGCGGGTGTCAGCTGTGTATTAAATCTGAAATCTCACACGAACGGCCAGTCACAGAGAGTGCTCTGATACTGGCCATTTAACCATGTAGATACTGCTCTCAATTGCGACCACGGTATCTAAGCCGTTAGAAAGAAGGGGCGGCCCCTCTGCGAGGTGAATGCGGGGTGCTGATGGTGGTCATGGCCGCCCGGGGGCTTAATAAATTAATTTCTGCTCCTGTTAAGCCCTCCCTACGGTAGCCTGTATAAATTGCAATATACTGCTATACATTAGTCCCCTAGGGGGGGGGAGTAATAATTATTATTTTTTGAAATCATTAAATGAAGTTTTCAGTAGTTAAAGTTTAAAAAAAAAAATCCTTTTCCCATTTTTCCTCTAAAGTAATGTCTAAAATATATAAGAAACAAATAGAATTAGTACTTACAAGTAATTCGGTTTCTGTTAAACCCTCCATGACAGCACATCATGTTTTTCCTGTCCCTGTTAGGGGTGGAGATTCATCCTCCGATATGACAGCACACCACATCAGCCAATGAATCTCCACCCCTAACAGGGACAGGAACACACAAAGGGTTAAATAGCCATTCCCCACCTCAGTGTATTTCAAATAACCAAATGGCATATTATCCAGCATATCTATTACCCCATAAACATATTGGTGAAGTACATATACACATTGGGAGGTCAATAACAGTGCTGTCATGGAGGGTTTAATAGAAACGGAATTACCAGTAAGTAATAATTCTATTTTCTCAAATACACCCTCCATGGCAGCACATCGGAGAGTTCCAAATAAATATTACCTGGGAGGGATTACAGTTCTCAGAACTTTCCAACTGAAAAGATCACTGCTGTGAGAAAGATCTAAACTATAATGTCTCACAGGTCTATGGATGGAGGACCAAGTGGCCGCTTTGCAAATCTGTTCTATTGAGGTGTTAAATTTTTCAGCCCAAGATGCTGACATGGCTCTAGTTGAATGAGCTTTCAATTTATCTGGAGGGGATACATTTTGATTTAGGTAAGCCTCACAGATGGCTTTCTTTATCCAATTGGAAAGAGTCCTTTTTGAGGCCTTCTCCCCTTTATTTGCTCCAAAAGGCTGGATAAATAAGTTATGATCAATCCTCCAGTCTTTTGTAGCTGCTAAGTAGGTAAGTATGGCTCTCCTAACATCCAGTGTATGGAAACTCTCTTCCTCTTTGTTCCTGGGTTCTTGGAATAAAAGAGAGGAGTATAATATCTTGTAACACATGAAAATGGGAAACTACCTTCGGTAAAAAGGTAGGATCAGGGCATAGGATGATTCTATCCTCTAAAATCTGAAGATATGGTTGACGTGTTGAGAGAGCCTGAATTTCCACTACCCTTTTAGCCGTGGTAATACCAACCAGAACGGCCGCTTTCCAGGAAAGATTTTTAATTCCGATATTTGCTATGGGCTCAAAGGGAGAGGATGTTAGACCTTTTAAAACAATATTTAGATCCCAAGGGGGAAGGGAAGACTGTTTATTAAGGGATAATCTATTAACCCCAGAAAATAATCTTTTAATCCAACAATGATTTGCTAAATCTTGGTCAAAATATGAACTAAGTGCAGAAATCTGGACTTTTAATGTATGGTCTTGGCTCTTTTTCTAGACCGGTCTGTAAAAATTCTAAGATCTGAGCTATATCTGGGTGGCATAAGTCAGGGATATCATCCTTGCACCAGGACAGGAATTTTTTCCATACCTTACTATATATAGCATTAGTGACATAGTTTCTGCCTGTCAGAAGAGCTTTAACCACTCCTTCAGATAGACGTCTAGCTCTTAAGACTGCGCTCTCAGAAGCCAGGCTGCTAGCTGGAATTTGAGAGTTCTCGTGATAGATAGGTCCTTGGTACAGAAGGCCCGGAATGATGGCAGGATAAAGGGTTCTGCTATCTTTATGCTGTGGAGCAGACCATACTAAGCCCATAGAGGAGCTAATAGGATTACTGTGAGTTTTTCTCTGAGGATCTTCTGAAGGACTCTTGGAAGAAGAGCTATGGGGGAAAGGCATAGGCTAGGGAGAAATCTCAGTAGTAAACCAGGGCGTCTACTCCTAAACTGGAATCTCTTGGATTTAGTGGAAAAAAAAAAAATCCCCGCTTTGGTTTTTTGTTGATTTGCAAATAGATCTACTTCTGGGCTGCCCCACAACTGCGTTATCTGATAGAATATTTCTTTGCTTAGGCACCATACTTGTGGGCTGAGATCCTTCCGACTCAGAAAGTCTGCCTATATTTTTAGAGACCCTTTTATGTGGAGGGCAGAGATGGATCGGACATGTTGTTCTGCCCAGTTGAAGATATGGGTTGACAGCATCTGGAGGTTTTTCCTCCTTGTTGATTAAAGTAAGCAACTGTAGTTCTGTTGTCGGAATACATTTTTATATTCGAGCCGCTTGTAAGATGTTCTGATGCCTTCAATACTTCCAGGACTGCTTGGAGTTCCAGAAAGCTGGATGAGTGAGGTCTCAGGTTTTGAGGCCAGACTCCCTGAAATGAGTGGGAGACCACTGCTCCCCAGCCTCTCTTGCTGGCATCTGTGGTGATGGCAGTCACAGGGAAAGGATGCCAGGCTACCCCCTGATTTAAATTTTTCCAGAGTCTCCACCAACTTAGTGAATGTTTCACTTTGATGGGCAAATTTATTTTTTTGTCTAAAGATAAGGGGGATTTGTCCCATTCTGAAAGGACTAACGCTTGCAAAGTCCTTGAACGAGCTTGCGTCCATGGGATTGCCTGAATGCATTAAGTAATGGACCCCAGTATAGACATTGCTTGTCTTATAGATATCCTTGATTTTTTCTGAAATAAGGATAACTTTGTGATCAGCAAAGATTTCTTCTCTGGAGGGAGAAATGACATCAGCTGATGTGAATCCAGGAGAAAACTTAGAAATAGTCTTCGGTGAGAAGGAGACAGATTGGATTTCTTGAGGCTTATAATCCATCCTAAATTCAAGAGAGTCTGAGAAGTTTAATGAAGTTGTATGGAAAGTAGTGATGATGTTGGAGCAATTACTAACAGGTCGTCTAGATAAGGTATTATATTCATACCCTGTTTCCTGAGGAACGCTACTACCGCCATCTTCGTGAACATACAGGGTGCAGAAGATATTCCAAATGGAAGGGCATTGAACTGAATATGTAGTATCTTTTGATTTTGTAGAATGGAAAATCTGATGAATTTTTGATATTGTGAATGTACTGGGATATGGTAATAGGCGTCCTGTAGATCGATGGTTGCCATGGAGTTGTTGTGACCTATTAGTGGGATGGATGATCTGATTGATTCCATCTTGAAACGATGATATACTACAAAGTGATTTAGTTGCTTTAGATTATAATTCGATAATCCCCACTGTTTTTTTGTTTTTTTTTTACCAGAAATAGTCTGGAATAGTGACCCTCCCCTATTTCCTTTATTGGAACTGGAGAAACGACTTCCATCTCTTGTAACTTCTGGATTCCCTTTATCAGGGCTTGTTGCAAAGTGCTGAAGGGGAGAGAAATGATCAACAATTTGTTTTGGGGGGGGGGGGGGGATAGGCAGAAAACTCGATCCTGTAACCTTCTGAAATAGTGTTCAGGATCCATTGGTTCGTGGTGATAGGTTTCCATCGGGGAAGGAATCCTGACAGCCTGCCCCCCACTCTTTTGGCGTCATTGCCTATCCTGCTGTCTATTTTGGTTGAAGAAAATATTTCTTCCTCCACCCCATCGTCCGGTCTTTCCCTTCCCTCTATAGTCCCAACTGTAGTACGAAAAGGATGAAAATTAGTTTTTGTCTTTGTTATTTTTTGGCTCAAAAAAGTAAAGTGCCCCAGGGTTTGTGCAGCTCTGCCCATTACATTCTGCACATGTATGGGCAGCTGAAATGTTCTCTTTAAAATAAGGTACCCCCCTCATAGCCTCACTTCCAACTCCGACAGAAAGATACAGGATTCTTAGCAGATGCATCAGCAGAATAAGTCAAAGTGGCAGCCATTGGCACTCTATCCAATACCACCAGACGCTCTCTGTGGCTTAAGATGTGGACTGGAGATCCACTCTCAAAGCAAAGTTATGTGATTTAATCTTCCAGGGAGAATATGTCTTTGGTCCTGTCCTGGACACTATATTAGAAAAGGCTGGACACAGCACTCACTTAAAAAGGGGTACGCTTCTGACTTCTCTCACTATTTCTCAAACTCTTATGGTATTAAGCTCAGCGGGGTCAGGCGGATCCTTCATACATGCTCTAGGACCACTCACTGCAATTACTGACAATCTAGACTTTTCCTCTGGCCGAGCCCACCGCTTATTCCTAAGCAGATCCAACATCCTCTTCATTTTACACATGTCCTCTCTGACTCCTCTTTACTCCTGCTAACAACCATATTAATCCGACACCACAGCCTCCACTCACCGACTGTATGAATACAACCAGTTGAAACATGCTAACCTCCACCGCTCACTCACTGACTTGAGCGACTTTGCACATCCCCAACTACCCCCACACATACTATCTCCACACTCTACCATTTGCTTCTCACCCAATGGTCACAACAGCCTCCCTCATACTGCAAAGCCTGGGAACGTGAATTAAGTGAACAATTCAATGATGCACCGTGGAATAGATGCTTCTATTTCTCCCATAAGACTTCTGTAGCCACTCGTGCTCAAGAAACCAACTTGAAAATTTTTTCTAGATGCTACAGTGTCCCAACTGTACTCCATAAACGGTACCCCTCAGTCCCTGATTGCTGCTGGCAATGTGGCGCAACTGACAGCTCTATGACACATTTGGTGGGGTTGCCCCTTACGGAGGTCTTTTTGGAAGGCTGTGATAAGAGTCATCCATGAAACCACTGGAGTCTTGGTCCCTAACTCCCCTGAGGCGACACATTTATGTTCCCCATGCCCATGTACACATATAACGATCCCTCACCAGACACTTATTACAAGCAGCGAAATCTATTATCCCATGCAAGTGGAAATCCATGGAGTCTCCCACCCTGGATGAATGGTTCCAGGAGGTTGCGTTGGTGCGGAGGATGGAGGAACTTATTGCCCAAACCCCAGAGGCAACCACCTGCTACATAAACACTTGGCTCCAGTGGGACACTTTCCTTTCGTCTTCCACATACCACACATTAGTAAGCTGATGTGGTCTATGCCGAGCTACATTTTCTCGTGGGGAGTGATTTGCCCCTAGACCCGTTCTCCCTTAAAGTACTCGGCCCCTGGCAGTTGTACTCTTCTCTTCTGTTTGATCCGCAGCTACGAGATGACAGTCTGCCTTTCATCTCTGCATTTTCGTTGCACATCAGAGTCCAGGTTCGCCATGCCCTTCCTCTTCTTTCCCTACTGTCTCTTGCATCGTCTTTTCACTCTTTCCATACAGGAAATGTTCATTCCCTCCACCAGCGGCTGCTTGCACCAGCATTTACCTGTATGACGAGCATTTGCTCAACAGCGATAGCTTTGGCATGTTCATATATCTACTTCCTACTCCGTGTTTTTCCACTACTCCTGATTGATATGTTGGACTGTCTCTATATTGGAATTACCATGGAACCCTACCTGTTCTTTAGGTCTCTTATTTTATTGTAGGATTTTGACTTTTTCACATCTGTATTTTGTTTACAACTTGTTTAACTGGTTGCCGACACAGGACGAGAATGCTCGTCCTGAGCGGCGGGAACTTTGCTTATTAGGGCGAGCATTCTCGTCCTGTGTGACAGCCGTCTCCGTGCGCAATCGAGAGCGTGGCAGAGGCTGTAATACACAGACTCGGCCCCGTTCTAACGGTGGAGAGAAGAGAAACATATTTTCTCCGGCATTGACCCCTTGAATGCTGCGATAAAAGCTGATTGCGGCATTCAAGGAGGGGGGACTGCCCTTTGATCGCGTCACAGAAAATCCCTGTGACGCGATCAAAGCCCATAACTTGTATGGTCAGACAGCCCAGGGTCCATTGAAGGACCCCAGGGCTGTCTGAACATATTTCCTGTTAGGGCATACTGAGGTATGCCCTAAAAAATGCCTGTGAACAATCAGTACACAGGCTAATGTACTGGCATATGGATATATGCCAGTACATTACAGTTAAAAAATCAAAACAAAAAATCCCTTTATGGGATTAAAAAAAAGAAAAAAAGTTACATTAAATTAATGTAAAAAAAAATTAAACAGAAATACACATTTTTTTACAATAAACTTTTTAAAATATATGTCCCAAAACATGAAATAATAGACATATTTGGTATCGCCACGACTGTACAACCTAAATAACAAATGTATAACATTTATGATGATCGGTGGGGTATGGTGCAAAAAAATATTAAAACTGCAGCGAAACTGCTTTTTTTTCTGCATTTTCGCCAAAATAAAAATGTGTATAAATTAAACGATAATGTATTTGTACCCAAAAATTGTACCTACATAAAGTACTACTCGTCCCGCAAAAAATAAAGACTCATACAACTACGTCGTACAAAAAAAAAAAAAAAAGTTATGAGCGTCGGGATGCAAAGACGGAGATATAAAAAAATTGTTCTGTCCTCAAGGCCAAAATTGGCGGTTTCCTTAAAGAGGCTCTGTCCCCACATTATAAGTGGCCTATCTCCTATATAAGAAGATCGGCGCTATAATGTAGGTGACAGTAATGCTTTTTATTTAGAAAAACAATCTATTTTAAACCACTTTATGAGCGATTTTTAGCTTTATGCTAATGAGTTTCTTAATGGCCAAGTGGGCGTGTTTTTACTTTAGACCAAGTCGGCGTTGTACAGAGGAGTGTATGACCAATCAGCGTCATACACTTCTCTCTATTCATTTACACTGCACTAGCGATATAGTTATATCGCTATGTGCAGCCACATCCTTCTCTGGAATGACAGGTCACATCGTAATCTCGCGAGATTACGCTTGCCTTGCTGGAATCTCACAGAAAAGATTCAGAAGTGTCAGGATTCTGAATAAACATCACGTCCAGGCTGGTAGTGATGTATATTCATTATCAGGACACTGCAGTAATGTTAGTGTTTGTGTATGTGGCTGCACATATAGTTATATCGCTATCGGTAGTGCAGTGTAAATGAATGGAGAGAAGTGTATGACGCTGATTGGTCAGCGTCATACCCTCCTCTGTATAATGCCCACTTGGGCATTAAGAAACTCATTAGCATAAAGCTACTTATAATGAGCCTCTTTAAGGGGTTAATACAAAATAAACATTTTGGAAAAAAAAAATCACCCCCCCCTTTCCCTAGATCACATATAAAAATAAACAAACACATTAGGTGGATATGTCCGAAAATGCCTGAACTATAAAAATATTTATCCAATACGGTGAATGCCGTAGCGGGAAAAATCAAAATGGCTGAATCCGTTTTTTTGCCACTTCATGCAAACCGGTATCAATAAAAATTATATCTTTCCCCGTATTAAAAAAAAAAACGCCTTACACAGCTCTATACACAGAAATATAAAAAAGTTACGGGAGTCACAATATGGCGATGCAAAAACTTGGGTGTGCCTGTACGTCCAAATTCTAAGCGAGTTCCCGCAGACGGGCGTACAGTCATGCCCTGCAGATAAAGCGAGCACAGGAGCTGTGCGCGCTTTATCTTCAGTGGCTGTCAGCTGTTATACACAGATGACATGCCGCTGCAAAGGCTGTTACCGCCGATCGCAGCCATTTAACCCCTTCAATGCGGCTGTCAATGACGTCCGCCGCATTGAAGTGGTTGACAGAGGGAGGGAGCTCCCTCTGTAACCCCCGGGCTCCCACGCGATGGATCGCAGGTGGCGATTGTTAATATGGCAACCAGGAAGCCGTTATTAGGCTTCCTGGTTGCCCAGGTACGGTAGCCTATTAGGCCCTGCCCGAGGCAGGACCTAATACGCTAACTGTCAAATGAAGAATGACAGTTACGATAGATTGCACTACATAAGTAGTGCAGTGCATCGTACCGGGGATCAGAAGACCAGATCTTCAAGGCCCCAGGTCAGTGTAATAAAAAAAGTGAAAAAAAGTAAAGAAAAATAAATAAATAAAAGTTAATAAATAATAAATAAATAATAAAAAAACAACACTTGCCCTGTTTCCCTGATCAACTCCTTTATTATTAGAAAAAAAATGAAAATATGAAGAAAAAAAAAAACTATACACAATAGGTATCGCCGCGTTCGGAATGACCTGATCTATAAAAATATCACATTATTTTTACCGCACGGTGAACACAATAAAAAAATTTAATAAAAAACAATGATAGCATTTTATTTTTTGGTCATTTTGTCAAAAAAAATGAAATAAAAAGTGATCAAAAAGTTGCAAGTAACGCAAAATGGTACCACTAGAAACTACAGTTCGTCACGCATAAAACAGGCCCTCCCGCAGCGATATCAACTGAAAAATAAAAAAGTTATGGCTGTCAGAAAATGGCGACACTAAAACATGATTTTTTTTAGAAAAGAGTATTTTTATTGTGGGAACGTAGTGAAACGTAAAAAAAAACGATATAAATTTGGTGTCGCTGTAATCGTATCGACCCGCAGAATAAAGTTAACATGTTGTTTATACTGCACGGTGAACACTGTAAAAAAAAAAAAAAAAAGAAACGTGCTGGAATGGCTGTTTTTTGGTTTCCTCATCTCCCAAAAAATGGAATAAATAGTGATAAAAAAAAAAAAAAAAAAAAAAAAAAAAATCGCACGTACCCCAAAATGGAACCAAGAAAAATTACAGCTCGTTCCACAAAAAACGCGCCCTCACACAGCTCAGTCAATGGAAAAATAACACGTTATGACTCTCAAAACGCAATGATGCAAAATGATGCTAAATGACGGCCCAGACTCATTTTTAGGTCCAGTAGAATTTCACTCAATACCCCACATCGTCATTTGCTGGGCCCCACTGGTGGACCCCATAGATGCAGCAGAGATGAGGAAACTTTAGGGCCTTGTGCGGCTTATAGGTCTAGTGAAGAAGTCAAAGATTAGGCAATACTGGAGCACAGATATTTTGTATAATACCCAATAAACCCGGCCTGTGCATAAAGGATTGGTTCAAAGCGTACCACCCCAATCCATGGATTATTAATTTACCCCATTATTACATCATCCTATTATGACCTGATGTACTCCGCCCAGCTTACATATCACATGATGTACTCCACCCAGCTTACATATACCATTGATGTACTCCGCCCAGTTTACATATACCCTGATGTACTCCGCCCAGCTTACATATACCCTGATGTACTCCGCCCAGGTTACATATACCCTGATGTACTCCGCCCAGGTTACATATACCCTGATGTACTCCGCCCAGGTTACATATACCCTGATGTACTCCGCCCAGTTTACATATACCCTGATGTACTACGCCCAGCTTACATATAGCCTGCAAAATCTGCGCTTCAAAAGCCAAATGGTGGTCCAACTGAGCCTGGCAGTGTACCCAAACGACAATTTATGACCAAATATGGAGTATTACTGTTTTCTGGAGAACCCACTTAACAATTTATGGGATGTGTGTCTACGGTGGTACAAGCTGGGCACAACACATTGGGCACTGAAATGGCATATCTGTGGAAAACAGCAATTTTCAATCTGCAACATCTATTGTTTACTCATTTTTGCAAAACACTTGTGCGGTCAAAATGCTCACTACACCCCTAGATCAATTATTTGAGGGATCTAGTTTCCAAAATGAGGTAATTTTTCTGGGGTACCACTGTACTGGTACTATAGCTCAATGCAACATGGTGTAAAAAAATGAAGCTTGTAAAACTTCCACTCCAAATACTAAATGGCGCTCCTTCCCTTTAGAGCCTTGCTGTGTGTCCAAATAGCAGTTTATGACCACATGTGGGGTATTTCCGTACTCCGGAGAACGTGCTTTACAAATGTTGGGGTGCTTTTTCTCTTTTATTTGTTGAGAAAATGAAAAATTTTGAACTAATGCTACGTGTTATTGGAAAATAATGTCATTTTTCATTTTCACCGCCCATTTGTAATAAAATCTATGAGACACCTGTAGGGTCAAAATGCTCACTACCCCCCTAGATGAATTCCTCAATGGGTGTAGTTTGCCAAATGGAGTCACTTTTGGGTAGTTTCCACTGTACTGCTACCCAAGGGATTTGCAAAAGCGACATGGTGCAGAAAAACCAATCCAGCAAAATCTGCTCGCCAAATGGCGCTCCTTCCCTTCTGAGCCCTGATGTGTATTCATACAGTGATTTATTACCACATATGGGGTATTTCCGTACTCTGGAGAAGTTGCTTTACAAATGTTGGGGTGCTTTTCCGCATTTATTTGTTGAAAAAAATAACAATTCTGAGGTAAAGCTACATCTTATTGAAAAATAATGTCATTTTTCATTTTCACTGCCCAATTCTAATGAAATACCTGTGTGGTCAAAATGATCACTACACCCCTAGATGAATTCCTCTAGGGGTGTAGTTTCCCAAATGGAGTCACTTTTGGGGGGTTTCCTTGGTTTTTGCACCACAAGACCTCTTCTAACCTGACATGGTGACTGAAATATAATTTAAGAAAAGGAAGGCCGAAAAATCCACTAGGTGCTCCTTTGCTTCTGGGGCCTTTGTTTCAGTCCAGTAGCGCACTAGGGCCACATGTGGGATATTTCTAAAAACTTAAGAATCAGGGCAATAAATATTCAGTTGTGTTTCTATTGTAAAAACCTTCGGTATTACAGGAAAAATAGATTAAAATGGAATTTCTGCAAAAAAAATGAAATTTGCAAATTTCCCTTCCAATTTGCTTTAATTCCTGTGACACGCATAAGGGGTTAAGAAAGTTTCTAAATGCTGTTTTGAATACTTTAAGGGGTGCCGTTTTTAAAATGGGGTGATTTGTGGGGGTTCCTAATATACAAGGCCCTCAAAGCTACTTTAGATCTGAACTGTTCCCTAAAAAAATAGCCTTTTCAAATTTTATTAAAAATATGAGAAATTGCTGCTAAACTTATAAGCCTTGTAACGTCCTAGAAAAATAAAAGGATGTTCAAAAAAATGATGCCTTCATAAAGTAGACATATGGGAAATGTTAACTAGTCACTATTTTGTGTGGTATTACTATCTGTCTTACAAGCAGATACATTTGAATTGAACAAAATGCTAATTTTTGCTAATTTTCTCAAAATTTTGATGTTTTTCACAAATAAATATTGAAGTTATCGACCAAATTTTTTCACTAACATAAAGTACAATATGTCACGAGAAAACAATCTCAGAATCGCTTGGATAGGTAAAAGCATTTCGGAGTTATTACCACATAAAGTGACACGTCAGATTTAAAAAATGAGGCTGTGTCATATGGTCCAAAAGTGGCTGCGTCCTTAAGGGGTTAAGGGTGCTAAAACATAACAAAAACTATATACATTTGTTATCACTGTGATCGTACTGACCCATAGAATAAAGGTTACATGTAATTTTTACCGTAATAGTACCAATAGAAACTACAAATCCTTCTGCAAAAAAAAAATAAAAAATTAGCCTTCACACCACTCTATTGACCGCGAAAAAAAAAAGTTATGGCTCTTGGAAAGCAGGGAGGGAAAAACAAAAACGAAAAATGACTGACTACAAGGGGTTTCAATCAGAATAAAAGAAGTCTTGTCATTTTGTCAAAAGAGGAAAGAAAATTAAAAACATAGCATAGGCATTAGTATGCAAAATACAAACAGAATGAAAACATAATTCTGCAGTATGTACGTAAAGCAAACAAAGGATGTCAGTCACATGAAGGACACAGATTGACATAACGCAATACAAATCACAGAAATATATGTCTCCGTCAACTAGGTGCAAGGCACACATTACAAAAATAATAAAAGTCATAAAACTAACAACAGTTGTTGTGTAGTGCAGAGAGTTAAGAAGTCGTGCATTCCACCATAAAGTTAAAGTGAACCCTATGTAAGGGAACTAACCATCTACAGAGAAGGATGCTCCAAAGGCGAAACTAGCATCACTTACATCACTAAAGGACCACAAAGTCAAGAGGACACAAGAGCCCAGAACTGAACTGCATATTCTAGATGAGGCCTCAATAATGCTTTGTAAAGTGGTAATATTATATCCCTGTCCCGCGAGTCTATGCCTCTTTTAATACACGACACTATCTTGCCGGCCTTTGAAGCAGCTGATTGACATTGCATGCTGTTATTTAGTTTATAATTTACAAGTACACCCAGATCCTTCTCAACAAGTGACTCCCCCAGTGTAGCTCCCCCTAGGACATATTATGCATGCAGGTTATTGGTACCCAGATGCATAACTTTACATTTATCTACATTAAACCTCATTTGCCAAGTGGATGCTCAAAAACCTAGTGTGTCCAAATCAGCTTGTAATTTACGAACATCTTCCATAGACTGAACATTACTACATAGCTTGGTGTCATCTGCAAAAATAGAAATAGTGCTATTAATCCCATCCTCTATATCATTAATAAATAAGTTGAATAATAGTGGTCCCAGCATGGAACCCTGGGGTACACCACTTATTACCGGGGACCATTCAGAGTAGGAATCATTCAGCACAACTCTCTGGATACGGTCCTTGAGCCAATTCTCAATCCAATTACAAACTATACTTTCTAATCCTATAGTCCTTAATTTACCCATTAGACGTCTATGGGGGACAGTGTCAAATGCCTTTGCAAAGTCCAAAAACACTATATCCACAGCGGCCCCTCTGTCTAGGCTTCTGCTCACCTCTTCATAAAAACAAATCAGGTTGGCTTGACAACTTCTGTCCTTAGTAAAACCGTGCTGGCTGTCACTTATAATACTGTTTTTTGTCACATAGTTTGCTGTAGTTCAAGCCTTGTTGGCTAACTACAGCAAATTAGCATAGAGGGAGCCAACACAGTGGGCCCTATCTGTGGAACAGTGGGGAGGGGTGTCCAGGAAAAGCCTATATGACCTAGTGACAGGTCCTCTAACGTCTTTATTTCTGTGTTTAAACATTAATTTTTTCAAAGGCAAAGTATCATTAACGCAGGGTATCCAGTCACTGCCATTAACGCGAGACATCTAAAATTGAACAGTTGTTTTAGAGCACGATATAGCATCTGGGAGAGAAAAGTCCAGTCAGCCATAGCCGGAAACTATTTTGAATCTATAAAAAACAAAAGACAAACCTTGGGGTCATCCAGGACTGTGACACCCATCGCGTCATGGAGAAACTTGCAGATTAGCTTACAGCACCCTCTGCGAACAGGACAGGACTACAATAAGAGAAAGAAGGAGCCAGAGGTCTCCCTACACTTTGGGCAAAGGTCAGAGAAACCTGGCCTAAATTTACAGAGCCTGCTAGTCGTCATATCGGCCCTCTGCAAAATATATATCTGCGACATGCTCTTGCTTCTATGGGGAGCATGTCTGTCTCATTCTGCTCCTGCTCCCTCCTCCTTCTCCCCCTCCTCTCTCCAAAGACTTCTAAGGAATAGACACTACTCCACTTTTTGCAGTCCAATTCCTCTGCTGTAACTAGGGAGAGATTGTGCTTGACAACAGGGGGTGGACAGCAGATTATAGGAAGGACACCTAGTGGCAGTAAGTTCACACAGAATTTGCATGGATAAAACAAAATTTTAATCGTAAGTTAATTACAAAGTTGATCTAGAAGAGGTATACTATTAGATTAGCATAAGTTATTTGAAAAGTTAGTACCTATTTCAGTTTTAAGTACTCTACACTTTCCAGTAATTATTATGTTTACATACAGTATAGCAAAGCTTTGTGCCACTTGTTTGGACAGGTGAATCCAGATTGCTCACTATTGATTTTGCATTCCAATCTAAATCATTTAGAGATTATCCCGATAGTATACTCTGCATTTCAATGTCCATTTCCCATACAGAAAAAAACAAGAACTGTTAAAGGGATTCTTCTGCTTTGACAGTCGGGAGTGGTGAAGGCCCCAGGAACGGGGAAAAAAAATAATCTATGAAAATGGTAAAAGAATACAGATAAACATCATATGGAGATCAAAGAGGAGGGTCCTGACTTTGCTCCCACTCTGGCCTGTCCATGTATTACATGGCAGGTCATTCATTTGAATAGCTAACATATAAACATGAAATTTTCCCTGCAGCGGCCATTGCAGGGGAAATGTATGGCCAGCTGAAGGCTTCAGGAGCCAGACCCCTGGCAAACTGCTGATCACCAGGCTGGCTATATTTAGAGAAGTTACACTTGGAAAAGGCTGAAAAGTAGAAAGGGCTGGACAAATCTAAGAAACAATGACACTAATAAGGACAGAAATTTGCTGCCGATTTCTAGCTTTTTGGGTTCCTTACTATTGATATTTATAAAAGCTTTTACTGCCCAACTACAAAAAAAAAAATAATCCTGCCCCCTGGAGCGGTCTGGCTGACTCCTGATGAAATCAGTAATTTGTCCAGCCCTGGTTTAGTGGATTATGGGAAAGAGGCATTCACGGTGGTAATCTGCTGAACTGGGTTAAATTTGATTAAAAGAGTACCTACAATTTTATTACATATTAAAAGAAATGAGTGGATGTAGGATTATGATAACCTTCTCAATATATTTAATTAGGTTATGGGGTTTTGTTACTTTACTACAGACCACCGATCCTATCCCCCCAGACAATTGTCAAAATCTGAGCTTCTGCTTCCTTGACTATCAATTTGACTTGTATGTAGGTGTATAAAGCATCTGCGTTCTTGAATAGAAACTGCAGATTAGACACCCTAATGAAGGAAGTGGCCGCCAGGGTATTAACCTGGAAGTAGGGGAATGGGGGCAGGGGATTTCGAATTGGTGCTCTATAGTAAAACGAAACCCTGTAACCAAATTAAGTTAAATGTGAAAATCCTTGTGGCCACGTCCTCTACTAGGCGGTCTTATTCAGGTCAACCAGAGCTCTAAACTCTCTGGTAGAAAAAGCAGATGGCAGGATTTTGGCAGGGGTTCGGTGTTCTGGGATAACAAACGAAACACCATTGCCTAATTAAAAGGGGTTGTCTCACCAAGGCAACCCCTGTCCTGCACTTGTGATTCCCTCTATGAGCCAGAGTGGAGAGTGGCTAGCAATCAGTGGCTCTTGCTCTGAATTAAATGGCCAGCATGTAATGCTAAATTTCCAAAATGTATGGCTGGGTGTCAACTTCCCCCTGTGATAACAGCTGAAGGTTGCTAAAACCAGACCAAAGGTGGTCAGCTGATCGCCAGGCCAGTTTTATTTTAAAAATGGGTTGTCCAGATGGGACAACCCCATTAAAGGAACACTAAACATAGAAAATCATGAGCATAGAAAATTCACAAAAAAAACCCAAAACAAAACAAGCAATTTCTCCCTTAATCTTTTTTGCTTGGCTCCTATTTTGTATCACATTTCAATGAATACTGAGAAATATAAAAATAAATCTTTTATTAGTGTTCCAGGAGATGAGCTATTCCCACTTTCTTCTCCTCACTGTCCGGTGTCTGGCTGTAAGACAACTGGCTGCAGAAGGAGCCTCCCCCCGAAGCCGTGAATGCAGTAGTACACACAGATCGTTCAGGCCTGCCCCTTTTCTAAACCATGGCTAAACCTATTCACCAACAGGAAATGAAACCCTGTGTTCACTGCAGGATTTCTAGACTACTGTTTATTTTAGGAACCTACAGAAGAAGATCCTGCAGAATGACAGAGTAGGAGTAAGTTTAATTCCTGCTTACTTTTATGATTTATTTCTAGGTTCAGTGTTCTTTTAAAAACAATGAGCAAATGCTGATATTTGTTGACAAAATGATGACTATGTCCTGCTTATTTCTGTAGACAATTTTATGAAGCTTAGCAGATGAATCTATAAATATGAAGATTAGGATAAAGCGGGTAGGTAGATCAGGTATAAATAGTATTAAAAGAAAAGAATTAGTAGATTAGGAAAAAAACGCAACTAAGGAAGATCATCACAGCTAGGTCTAGTACTTACATTTACGGCCGGAACTCATGTGAGATTCCACTCGTCTAAGCTTCATTACCACTTTCTCTCTGCCAGCCTTATTTTCTAAAATATAACTAAGCAACATGCATGCATACTGAGTGGCTCTGAAATGGAAAAAAATGAGTTTGATGATGGTTTAAGGGAAAAATAGAATGGGGATTCCTGGTTCTTCTCTTTTATTGTTAAAGAGTAACTCAACTTTTAAAAAACTTGACATGTCATAGTGACATGTCAGAAGCTTTGATCGGTGGGGGCCCGAGCACTGAGACCCCCAACGAACGCTGAAATGAAGCGGTAGAAGTGCTTAGGTGAGCGCTGTGCCTCTTAGTTTCTGATAGTCTTTCTTCGGAAAGCTGAGCGATCGGTGTACGGGCTCAATAGACAATCTGTTGGGTCCGTACACCGCTCTATGGGCTTTCGGTGTACAGCCGATCAGAACCGAAGCAATGCAGCGCTCAAAGTGCTTCTGCCGCTCCGTTTCAGGAATCGGTGGCGGTCTCAGTGCTCGGACTCCCACCGATTAAAACTTCTGACATGTCACTATGACATGTCAAAAGTTTTTTAAATCTACGGTTACCCTTTATTATGGAATCAAAAGGACACTCATTTAAGAGTTGAATTATAGAGACCAAAACTAAATTGATCATAAAAGTCAGATACAAGTTACTACAGGTGAAACTGTACCTGAAAAGCCGATCTCTTCCCTGACTCTGGTTAGTGAATTTCACAAATGAATCCATCATTAGTACTATCTCCCACAATGCAATGCAGTCTCACCTGTAGCATGAGAAAATAAGACATTAGATAGTTGGCATATTAATAATAAAACCTGACCTTACAAAAGAATATATGATTAAATTATCCCATATTAAGGGCTATGTCCACCTTTGTAACAAATGTTTTTATTGTCCTAATGCATTTAACCCTTTTATGACCAAGGGTGTATTGGGCCTTGATGTCCAGAGCAAAATGTCACAGTTCCAAATCGCCAGCAAAAGAATGGACGTAAATAGAAGTCGGTTCTGCAAAATGGCAAGCAAATGTGGACGTATATATTTACAGTGGTTGGTCATGAATGAAAATTAAAACAACTTTATAAATAGTCTTGATTAAAAAGATCCTATGTAGCCCTAGGCATCTTTTTATTTGCATCTGTGTATGTCACATTTAAAGACAATTTGTCTTGCTCATATATATATATATATATATATATATATATATACACACACACATACATACATACACGCGTACACACAGTCACTTGCGTTGTCCACCTCTGTCATGTTCTAATTACCTGTTTCCCCACTAGGTCTATTTCTGGAAACCATTACAGCACCCACAAGTGTTGCCATCCAGATTACCCAAAGTCCTAAACCAATAGACAATTACGGAATCTAAGGACACAGGGTGCAAACACTTGTGGACGCTGTAATGCCATATTGGTTGTCACCCAGCTGTCTCTGAAACAGATCACGAAGTATAAACTCAACAGAATCTTTTACAATGTGATAGACTAGAAAACTCAAGGACTTCCATTTAATGCATTTTAAAGGGAGTGCTCTTCAAGCAAAATAAAAAGTTTATATATATATATATATATATACCTATATATATACATATGAGAAAGTCTTTATTTCGGAGTATGACATATTTCCAAAATATGTTACAAATAAGAAAGCTGGATAAATCTCCTCCATAAAACTAGTATGAAAAAAGAACATTATTATTACGATCTGACATGACAGGTGTGTGAGGCGCTCACCTGCTGATAGAAGAGACATATTACACCCACCTCATGAGACTGGAGCTGGGTGTTAGCCGGGTACCTGATCACTGCCGATCACAGTAGTCGCCGGCCCCTGTCCATAGCAGCATGGCGATCTACCCAGCGAGTGACTGACAGGCACATGGTCACGTGACCGTACGACTCCTACACGCCTCGCGGAAACGAAAAGTCTTTAGAAAGGTTCCGTAGGCTCACAACCTGAACCCCTAACGCGTCAATCCAATAAATACAAGCCAGCCGCATGCCCCAAAATGTCTCCTTTATGTGAGTTACGCTAGCGGTAAAAAAAAATAATAGATAGAATAAAAATAACAACATCATAAAACAGAGTGTTTTCCAACTTCCGAGTTTGTTTCCCCAGGCTCTTCCTGTTTCTGGTTACTATGGTGACGAGTAGAAACGAAGCAAAGTGCAGGCTGGTGCTGGTGAACCCTGGCTTGTAGTGTCCTGGAGTGCAGTAGGTGAAGATGGCTAATAGATTTATGTAGGGGAAAAGTTCCGGGTAGAGTGCACTGGAGAGGTATACAGCTCCCTGCTGCCTGCACCTCGGGCTAAGACATTGAATGACACTACAGTCATTCTCTCCCCAGCATGATATGGCTGATAACAGGGAGCAGTAAATAGGCCTTATATTTGGTGTTCCTTTTAGACCTTGTTAAAGGCCCTACTAGGAGTAATGCTAAAGGATTTGTGAACAAAGCATAAATGGTTCTAATGAGCAATAATATTAATAACTATGATTTTGCTGTTAACATTTTGCTTCACAGAGCGGTTTTCGTTACTGCAGAGGAATCCGTAAGCCTGTAATGCTGCATCATGTCAGGTGTTATTCACACTAGCATCAAAGCTTCTATTCCTAACGCAGCCATGACCTCTGTGTCGACTCCCGACGTACCCTATTGACTGCAGAGTGTGCTATTGTTGCCGTCAATAGTACCAGAACACCGTGAGGACACCGGATACAGCTACTCAGGCCCCATGCACACGACCGTAAAAAAAACACCTTTTCGTACCGCTTCGGATAGGTGTCTGTGCCGTAGAACCGCGCCGGGAATTATGGAGCATGTCCTACTTTTCGATTTTTACGGGCTGTGCTCCCATACTTTGCACGGCCATTTGCATGAGGCCTCACATTGCTTTGCTAATCCCTATCCTGCACAGCGCTGTACATTTACGGAACTGGCGGGATGTACTACCCGCACAGCACTGTTAGGCCCCATTCACACGACCGTATTTTTCATCAGTAATTACGGACCCATTCATTTCTATTGGCCACGGACACCTTTCAGTATTTTTACTGTTGGGTGTCCGTGCTGAAAAAATGATAGAACATGTCTTATTCTTGTCAGTAATTATGGCACGGACTCTCCCATAGAAGTCTATAGAAGCTTCCGTAAATACGGACGGCTACTGATGTGCATCTGTAAACCGTCCGTATTTATGATAGCATTACTAGGCAACATGCTGATGACTTCATTTGCATCCTCTTTTTTTTTTTACGGATGGAATAAGAATGCAATATGGATCGTATTTACGAACAGTATTTCGGAATAGATAAAAATACAGTCGTGTGCGTGGGGCCTAAATGAATGGCTCAGGAGCTGTGCCCTTACCATCAGCAGTGGGTGTCAGCTGTAACATACAGGTGCAATGGCTGGGGTTAGAGATCACACTGATCCTGGCATTTTAACCCCTTAGATGCCACAGTCAACAGCAACCGCAGCTTCTAAGTGGTTTTACAGTATAACACTGACAGACAGAATACTATGCACTGTATTATGTAAGTGATCAAAGGATCTCACGTTTAAGTTCCATAGTGGGACTAAAGATCAATGCCAGACTTGCTATTTTTTGTTCATCCACGTCCCAAAAAAATAAATAAATAAAAAGCCCCCCCAAAAACGTAGTCAACGGGAACATAAAAATTGTGTGACTCTTGAAATGTAGCGACAAAAAACGATTTTTTTTTTATGGTAGACGCCATACAAATTAATCCCAAATATCAATAGCAAAATTGCTTTTTCTCTCCACCCACCCACCCATAAAATATAATGAAAGTCATTCCATACAATATACGTAGCCCGAAATACTGCCATTAAAAATACAACTCATCCCGCAAAAAATACTGCTATGTTTACGGAAATATAAAAAAATGATGGTGGCATTTGGAATGTGGTTATAAAAAAAAGCTGTGTCGATAAAGGGCCTTTGTCTATATGCCCTGTTGGCATATTGACGTCATGGAGGGGATTATTGTTACTATGCGTTAGCTGTTATTTTAGGTCGTCTCACTTTGTTGTCCTGTTTTCAGGTGGTTGGAATTCATATAAGGAATAAATAATATAAACAATATTTCACTACTTGTCTAAATTAGACCCTTAAATGATAATATCTGAACACATTCTAATACTAATAGTTATATTCACACCATTTTCTTATACATTTTGTTCCTTAGGCCTTCTGTCAACCTTTGTGAGGGCAATAGATTTTGGAGCCATCATCCGAATATCTTGCACCATGCCGGTGTATATAAGGAAAGGACCTTTAGAAATTCCTCCAGGATCTGAGAAAGACTGGGCCAATGAAGAACAAGAGGAAGATTCTTTTCTGAGAGATCCAGACCAGTCACAAGACTGTCTACCACAACCATACAGGATGATTGTGAAAGTAGTGGAGCTTCTTATTGACCAGGCTATTCAAATCATCAACATAAGGCAGCAAGATCGAGAAGTGGAGAAACTCAAGGCAAAAATTCATGTTCTTCATCCAACTGCTGAAATTCATGTAAGGACTGTCTACTCTACATTGGGGCACAGTGTTGATGGACAGCTGTTCCAGGATGGTCCAGGTTCTCTATCATATGTATCATTTTCTTCTTAGTGCTACATGTGCCAATATGGAAAGGGTTTTTGATGTGCCTGAGCAAGCAAGTTGTATGTTCTGCGCCTTATTGAGGAAATGTACTGTACACATTCACAGAAAAATGTACTGGAGATGCAATGAAAATAATAGCCATAAGCCAGTCAGTCACGCAAGATAGCGACTGGTATGGGGTATGAGGGTATGTGCACACGTAGTGACCAAAAACGTCTGAAAATCCAGAGCTGTTTTCAAGGGAAAACAGACCCTGCTTTTCAGACGTTTTTTGACCAACTCGCATTTTTCGCGCCGTTTTCGCGGCGTTTTTTACGTCCGTTTTTGGAGCTGTTTTCATTGGAGTCTATGAGAAAACAGCTCCAAAAACGTCCAAAGAAGTGTCCTGCACTTCTTTTGACGAGGCTGTATTTTTACGCGTCGTCGTTTGACAGCTGTCAAACGATGACGCGTAAATAACAGGTCGTCTGCACAGTATGTTGGCAAACCCATTCAAATGAATGGGCAGATGTTTGCCGACGTATTGTAGCCATATTTTCAGACGTAAAACGAGGCATAATACGCCTCGTTTACGTCTGAAAATAGGTCGTGTGAACCCAGCCTGAGGGTTAACTGCAGTCATACCTGAATTTTCAGGTTTTTATGGGGAGTAAGGGTATGTTCACACTGAGTGTTTTGAGACGTTTTTCGGGCCGTAAACGTCACGAAAAACGGCTGAAAAATCGGAAGCAGAATGCCTCCAAAAATCTGCCCCTTGATTTCAATGGGAAAACGGCGTTCTGTTCCGACTGGGCGTTTTTTACGCGGCAGTTTTTCAATCCATGAAAAAGAAGTGCATGTCACTTAATCAGCCGTTTTTTGAGCCGTTTTTCATAGACTCTATAGAAAAACAGCTCCAAAAGCGCCACGAAAAACACGACTTTGAATAAAAAACGTCTGAAAATAAGGAGCTATTTTCCCTTGAATACAGCTCTGTATTTTCAGGCGTTTTTGATTTTGTGTGTGCACATGCCCTTAGACTTTAGCTATTAGCTGAAAATAGTCCGTACTGTTCTTTTTCATGTGACAAGAACTAAAGTAAATATGTCTTCATGAGAAATATTATATAATATGCATTGGAATGTCTTTTTCATCATTAACCAGTTAATCTTGTTTTATTTTTGTGCATTATTAGGTGTCTAAAAGAGTTAATTGTATCGCTGTTGGAGGATCCTATTTATTTGTTGGTCTTTCCGAGGGACTGGCAGTGTACAGCTTAACTGACCGTGACTGGATTTGTGGTTGGGAAGCCAATAAAGTAGAAGTGTGTACCCTCACTGTGTGCCATGTGCAAAATCAAGTCTACTTCCTTAGCACAGTGGATGACATGGGTAAAGCATTTAAATCCTCAGTAACATTAGGAATAGAGCTTCTTTATACATGCAGATAAATGGCGCGTGCGCACAGTACTTCTCGTGATGTGCTGTTCTCTCTTTTTCCAGGTATCGCGCGCCTCTTTTATTTTTCTGATGAAAACCTCAGTTTTCTGAAAACCTTCAATGAGCCGGTAAGAGCTGTTTTCTCTCTATGTGAAGAAGCTACGCAGGCTGCATGTAATGGCGGGAATCATTTTCCACAATTGTGTGTAAAAGTGTAATACTTTCTTTACAGGAAGATATAAGTAAGAGAACCAACTGCACAATGTTTCAGCTGTCTCAAGGAGGGGAATATGCTGGCATTCTTTTAGAAGGTGGGTACAGTTTAAACTATTAATCTGTATTATTTAAACCCCCTGTCCCACATTTTGACATATTATTCACACTGAATATAAAGTTGTTAAATTATTTCTGCATTTATTTAATATTCACTATTGAGAGTTCAGTTCAGGGGTTTGACAAGGCCAATTCCGATACATTTATGGTGTGTCTATAGGATATGCCATAAATGTCTGAACGATAGTGGTCCGCCATTACAAGAATACGTTTTCTCTGGGGGTGATGGAACTTCCAGGTGCTATGGATATTTGTATCCACTTTTTAAATCTCCCGTGACTTAGGCCCCATGCACACGACTGTGCCCCTAATTACAGGCACGGCTGGCCACGGACGCATTTACGGGCCGTGCTCCCATTATAAAGTATGAGAGCACGGTCCGTAAAATAAAAAAATAGGACATGTCCTATATTGTACGGAAGGTTTCTACGGCTCGGACACTTCCCGTTAATATACGGGAAGATGTCCATCGGCCATAGAAATGAATTGATCCGTAATTACGGTAGAAATCTACGGTCGTGTGTATGGGGCCGTAGGCTATTAAAAAGAGTGCCACGCTTATGTGCCTCCACTCACCAAGCTTCCCCTCCACTATTCATTTCCGGAATGGTGGGGGTCCCTGTGGTGTATATATGCCCTAAATCTCATTCATTAGATAACCGCTTTTATTGAATGATTTTTTGATATTTCAAGCATACATGTGAGATGATCACATTAGTGGAGTCTGGGATCTTACTCTGCTGATGATTTCCAGAATGTAAGGACGCTACGAAAGGGCATTTAAACCCCTTTGGCACTGCTCATAGATTTCCCTTACCACTGGGAGCCTCACCAATCACAAGACCTGTGTATGGAGCACCAGAGCACCTTTGACTTTTACCAGACACAGCGCCAACTTCGTCTGTCTGGTATTCCTCCTCCGTTGCAACACCACCCCATTCACTTAAGGCTGAGCTGCAATATCACACTAGACTCGGATCTAGATGGCTCTGTGTTTGGTAAAAGAAAAAGTATCAGAGGTAGCCCACTGTTCAGCAGAAAGAATATACCATATTGCCATGCTGCTTGCTGGAGTGTCATGGCTTATGAGCATTCGATCCCCCCATTATATTGAAGACCTTCTTTGTATACTAATGCTGCAGTAAAATATCAGTTTGTTAACGTTTACCTCAGGTGGGGGAGATAGTTGTCTGGAGGTATATAAGCTGCCCAAGGAAATTTGGTTTAAGGAGTTGGAATCTTCCCAGGGTGCTCTACTTGCACTAAATACATCACCATCAGACACCCAGGTGAGTGCATTTACAGTATATAAGAATACGGCTGTTACACTTTTCAGAATGAGACATCTAGGTAATTGTTAGACATGTTAATAAATGCTCTAAATTTTTTTAATCTTATAAAGAAAAGCCTGAATGTGATTCTCATCTATGGAAAATCCAGTGATATCACTTGAGTTTCTGTAGGAAGGGGGAAGATACATTTCCTTCCCCCACATACTTTTAGTGACCTTTCTGTGTGACACCTTTTACAGACTATGCAGCAAATCTCCTGCATATCCGCAGCGAATCCATATTACATGCGGATTTCGCAGCAGATTTTCTGCAGAAATTCACCTATTTGCATTGCAAAGGGGGAAATCTCCTGCGGTATATCAGCAACATAATAGGTATGCTATGGTTATCAGATTCTACAGCCAGGTGGAAAACCCCATTCCATGTTTAGTACTGTACTTTACTGATGATTTTTGTATCCACAACAAATCCAAATGTCTAAATTTGACCTTAGACTGGGTTAACATGTGGTGGTAGTAGCAGTGTAGTGGTGTTTTACCAGTCAGAGTTTTGCCTCATTCTTTATTTGTATTGAAGTCAGTTGGAGGGAGATGCCACATAAAAACAAAGGAAATGGCATGTAAGAAAGAAACACAGCAATCGCTTAAACTGTGTAGTCCTAAACTGCACTGTAGTACAGGCACTGTGGCTGGCTAGATAGTGGGGGCACTGTTATGGCACTGTGGCTGGCTAGATAGTGGGGGCACTGTTATGGCACTGTGGCTGGCTAAATTGTGGGGGCACTGTTATGGCACTGTGGCTGGCTAGATAGTAGGGGCACTGTTTTGGCACTGTGACTGGCTAGATAGTGGGGGCACTGTTATGGCAGTGTGTCTGGCTCTGTATAAAAGGAGCATAATATAGCGCTTCTTACATATAAAAGGGCAATCAAGTATCTCTTTTGACTTACTTAAAGGGGTTTTCCAGGACACTTGTCAAATATCTTATTCACTAAGCATTATTGACTTTCAGACTTTGAAAACTACAGCCAAAGGAGCTCTCCAAACTGCTAAATTGACCACTGTAATGGATTACAAGCCTGCAATGCTCTAGTCTAGTATATTTGTTGCTTAGAATCGGCTTTATTTTGTATGACTCAGTTGCTGTATTGTGTATCAATGCTGCTTGTATTCACCCTGACAACTAACATTTATTTCTGTATGTTCTGTATTACAGTCTGCTAGTATACCCGTTACGACTGACCCAAAGATAACACAACCAGCACTTTTAATGAAGATTAGGCCACCTAAACCACTTACAGGTAATATTTTATGATCTCTGTTGGACATACAGTAATCTGACAGCCACATATACACTGAGGATTCCTCCTTTAAATGTTAGTGCTCCATTTATTTACTTTTGTCTGGGATACCTGCAGTGTTACAATTAAAGAAAAACTACCACTGTCATGTGGTCGTGCAGTCTCCACTCCGATGAAACACTGCATACTGTCATCATATGAAAAAAGTGGTGGGCTACGCTCTGCAAGGACTCCACAAAGCATCATGTGCATGTATTAACATTTGTTCATGCCACCATCCTGACATCCTTGGCATATAGTGGCAAAGGGTATGATCTTTAGGCATCTAAACCAGCTGTTTAAATCTCTAAAGTGTTGTTTGGGACAGATCTCTTCATGGAATACATTTTCATCACCTTTTGTCACTTAGGAAGTATCTTCAAAAGTGTGCAGGAGGCTGTGCAGAAGAACGAAGACAGCAGTGTGTTTGGAACTGGACAGAATCACTTGATCAGTTCTCATCAGTGGGATCAGCAAGATTCAATGTTCATGGGAATGTTTGAAAAGTGTCTGAGGTTAGACTTGCCAAGCACACCAGATAAAGGGACGTCAAGGTAAATGAGATGACCAATAGATATCTGCATACCTTTATGTTAGTGTTCTGAAACTAGTGGCTTTAGAGGCACATGTGGCCCCCCTTCATGTGACTCCCCTGCTGCCAATACTTTTGTGCTTCAAAGGTACCATGGATGTCACAGCACTGTTAAATGTTGCCATCAGGGTAAGAAATGTAGTGGCAGTTCATACCAAGCTAAGAATCCTACCACTAATACTCCTGCTCTTGGGTCAGAATCATATAATAAGCACTGGGCAGTGCATCCACTGTGTAGACCACTGCAATATCTTTGACACTTTCTATTTGTTTGTTTTATTTTATTTTATTAGTAAGTTGCTAAAGGGATATTCCCATCACAAAAAGTGATGGCATGTTGCCAAGATTTGCCATTACTTTGCGATCGGCGGGGGTTCCGACTTCCGGATGCCCCACCGATCGTGAGAATGAAGGAGCCGCAGGCCAGATTTAGCACTTCTAGAATACACTCAACAAGCAAGAAAAGAAAAATGGGGGTGTCAAGAAAAGTTCTGCTGATATCCAGAGGGTTGAAGATGAGGTATTTATTATTAATTGAATAAATAAATAAATAAAAGCCATAAATGATGTGGCTACGCATTTCTGGTGACTTCATCAGACCGGTGTTGAAATGAGTAGCCACATCATTTATGGATTTTATTTATTTATTCATTCAATTAATAATAAATAACTTTTATCCTCAACCCTCTGGATATCAGCAGCGCTTTTCTGGAAATCCCCATTTTTCTTTGCTTCCTTGTTGGAATGTATTCTTGATATTAAGCGGAGGTGATCCATCACCCACTGGCCGGGGATAGCAGCTGCTGACAACTTACTGTCTGAACGCACACACTAGTGTTGTACCTAGCATGTACAACCAGACAAGGTGAGCGCTTATAATCTTTAGACGCTCACGTATAAAACTGTTGGATTTATTTTGTGATGTGGCGCCCTATGTGCCTCTGTTTTTCTCCTTTAGATACTAGATTTAGCACTGCATCCCCGTTACTGTTTTTCCCTGCACAGCGGCATTGGGGATAGGTTTGAGTCCTGGCTGTCGAACATCCACCAATCGCAAAGTGATAGCAATATGCAGGGGCGTAGTTAAAGGCTCATGGTCCCCGATTCAAAAGTATAAAAATGAGAAAGCCCCACATCGTACTTTCCAATTTTTTATTTTTTATTTTTTTTTAATTGACGTGGGGTCCCGTCCATTTTTCATAACTAGCCAGATACAACACAGCAGGCTTGCATTACCAGGGTGGGAAGGGCCACTGTGTTTGACCTTTCCCAGCCTAATAGTACCAGCCTGCGGCCGCCCCAGAGCCCGACCATCACTACAGACGGTCGGGTACTGGGGTCGGTTAATAATGGGGGTTAGTATTAGCCTCTGCATCGGCTAACACTAAGCCCCACCTTAGTAATGGACGCTGTGAATCAGTCAGCGGCCATTACTAAGGCGATAGTAATAAAGTTTTAAAAAAAATACAAAGACAGAAAAAACAGGTTTATTGAAATAAAAAACCCCCACACAAACCTCATTAACCATTTTATTGATAATAAACGAAAGCCGTCATCAAAGTAGTCCTCGAATCCGACGTAGTTCAACGACCGAACCTTTAAAAAACACAAACACAAAAAAAAAACATTAATAAGGGCCTATTCACATCACCGCTGCCCTTCCTTCGGAGGTTTCCATTGGGTAACCCCTCAATGGAAAGGCAAACTGAAACCTCAGCTTCCGTTTCCCTCGCCATTGATCTCCATGGTGAAGGAAACATTGCTAAAAGTTTAGATATAGGCTTAGATACAGGGCCCATGTGCATGTGTGATACTGTTTGTTGGACCCTGTATCTAAGCCTAAGGCCTAAGGTAGGCTTAGATACAGGGTCCAGCAGACAGTAAGCTTATACAGTATAAGATTACTGTCTGCTGGGACCCTGTATCTAAGCCTATCACATGGTAGGCTTAAAAGGGGTTGTCCAGTCCCTAAACATTGATGGCCTATCCTCAGGATAGGCCATCAATAGCTGATGGGTCAGGCTCCGACTCCCAGGACCCGCCAATCAGCTGTTTTGAATAGGGTGCAGCGCTCGTACAAGCGCTGCTTCCCCTTCATTGTCCTTACTAGCTCACACTGTGAATCGCTGACACTTCCGTGTCGGCCATTCAGTGTGAGAAAGTGACCGGAATGAAGGGGAAATAGCGCTCATACAAGCACTGCACCCCCTTCAAAACAGCTGATTGTCGGACCCTGACCCATCAGCTCCAGCAGACAGTGGTATTAAACTTACCCTCCTCTTCGGCCGCAGCGGAGGTCCTGAGTCCATCCAGAGTCGGGATGTTGTGCACAGCGCATAGTGCTGTGACCTCAGGACCGCCGCTGCACTCCAGAAGGAGGAATGTAAGTACTGTCAGTTACTATAGTAACGCGGGCCCGTGTAGTTTATTACATAGGCCCCAGTTACTATAGTAACTTTTCATTGATGTGGTGCGGGGGGCCGCGGCTTTGGGGCTGCGACCCCTATAGTTACACCACTGGCAATGTGCCATCACTTTGCGTGATGGGAATAACCCTTTATAAGTAAATATTTAATAAAATAATTAATAAAGTTTTTTGAGTTTGGTCACATTTTTCTTTATAGCTTAACACCACCTGTTATCTTTGAATGAGGCTCTTGAGCTAACAAAGGTTTGGGATCTCTGCTCTACCTTCTAGATTACAGAGAAAACTGTTCTTTACTACTCTCTGTCTTTTGACTCAGTGATGTCTATAGAGCAGCTTTGTCTTATGTTTCAGATAGGCCATTTTAGGCGACAGAAGGATGCAATAAAGTAAAGCACGGCTTTTGTAGAAGTTTATATATGAAGAGTCCCTGAATGATTACATCAGGGGCCTAACTAGGAAAGACTGAGCCCCATAGCAAACTCTTGACCTGGCCACCCCCTGTGCCACACGCAGCCCCCCTTATAGATAGTGCCCCCTGTAGATTGTGCCATACAGCCCAGGCTGTAGACCGTGTCACACCCCACTTGTAGATAGCGCCCCACCTCCACCTTGTAGATAGTGCCATACAGCTGCCTGTAGTTAGCACCATAAAGCCCTCCTGTATATAGCGCCACACAGCCCCCCTCCCTTGTATATAGTGCCACACAGCCCCCCCTTAGTAGAAGGTGCCACACAGCCCCCCTTAGTAGATAGTGCCACACACAGACCCCTGTAGATTGCGCCACACACAGCCCCCTGTACAGGGGCGTAACTAGGAAAGACTGGGCCCCATAGCAAACTTTTGACTGGGGCCCCCCTCCCCTGGGTGTCACACAACCCCCCCCCCTTGTAGATAGTGCCTTTTTTACAACCCCCCCCCCCTTTTGATAACGCCATACAGCCCCCCTGTAGATAACGCCATACAGCCCCCTTTGTAGATATCTACAGAGGGGGCTGTATGGCGCTATCTACAGAGGGGGCTGTATGGCGCTATCTACAGAGGGGGCTGTATGGCGTTATCTACGGGGGGGCTGTATGGCGTTATCTACGGGGGGACTGTATGGCGTTCCCTACAGGGGGGACTGTATGGCGTTCCCTACAGGGGGGACTGTATGGCGTTCCCTACAGGGGGGGACTATATGGCGTTCCCTACAGGGGGGGACTGTATGGCGTTCCCTACAGGGGGGGACTGTATGGCGTTCCCTACAGGGGGGGACTGTATGGCGTTCCCTACAGGGGGGACTGTATGGCGTTCCCTACAGGGGGGACTGTATGGCGTTAAAAGTGAAAAAGATTGTATCTCAAGTTTTGCTCACCTCATAACCAAGTTGCGTTTTTCCAATGCGTTTTTTCAATGCGTTTTGTGTAAAGCTTGATTGATACCTAAATAAGCATAAAAATCCAAGAAGCTGTGTGTGCTCGTAGATCCTCCTGAGCTTAATCCTGTGTCGACAGCAGGTTGTGGTAACAAAAATAGTGTGTAGGAAAGGCAGATCCAGCACTCAAATGATAAAAAATTCAATTTTATTAGGTCATGTTAAAAAGGGATAAAACAACAATCCCGGGACCACGCTTACGCGTTTCAGACCGCTAGGGTCCTTAATCATAGCTTGATTAAGGACCCTAGCGGTCTGAAACGCGTAAGCGTGGTCCCGGGATTGTTGTTTTATCCCTTTTTAACATGACCTAATAAAATTGAATTTTTTATCATTTGAGTGCTGGATCTGCCTTTCCTACACACTGTATGGCGTTCCCTACAGTGGGGGACTGTATGGCGTTCCCTACAGGGGGGACTGTATGGCGTTCCCTACAGGGGGGACTGTATGGCGTTCCCTACAGGGGGGGACTGTATGGCGCTATCTACAGGGGGGGGCTGTATGGCGCTATCTACAGGCGGGCTGTATGGCGTTATCTACAGGGGGGCTGTATGGCGTTATCTACAGGGGGGCTGTATGGCGCTATCTACAGGGGGGGCTGTATGGCGCTATCTACAGGGGGACTGTATGGCGCTATCTACAGTGGGGACTGTATGGCGCTATCTACAGGGGGGACTGTATGGCGTTCCCTACAGGGGGGACTGTATGGCGTTCCCTACAGGGGGGGACTGTATGGCGTTCCCTACAGGGGGGGACTGTATGGCGTTCCCTACAGGGGGGACTGTATGGCGTTCCCTACAGGGGGGGACTGTATGGCGTTCCCTACAGGGGGGACTGTATGGCGTTCCCTACAGGGGGGGACTGTATGGCGTTCCCTACAGGGGGGACTGTATGGCGTTCCCTACAGGGGGGGACTGTATGGCGCTATCTACAGGGGGGGGCTGTATGGCGCTATCTACAGGGGGGCTGTATGGCGCTATCTACAGGGGGGCTGTATGGCGTTATCTACAGGGGGGCTGTATGGCGTTATCTACAGGGGGGCTGTATGGTGCTATCTACAGGGGGGGCTGTATGGCGCTATCTACAGGGGGGGCTGTATGGCGCTATCTACAGTGGGGACTGTATGGCGCTATCTACAGTGGGGACTGTATGGCGCTATCTACAGAGGGGGCTGTATGGCGTTATCTAGAGGGGGGACTGTATGGCGTTCCCTACAGGGGGGGTCTGTATGGCGTTCCCTACAGCGTCCCCCCCTGTAGGGAACGCCATACAGCGTCCCCCCCCCCTGTAGGGAACGCCATACAGCGTCCCCCCCCCTGTAGGGAACGCCATACAGCATCCCCCCACTGTAGGGAACGCCATACAGCCCCCCCCCCTGTAGGGAACGCCATACAGCGTCCCCCCTCCTAAAAAAAATGCGACCTACAGTGTGTCCTAATAAAAGACATGTATCCCCTATCCACAGGACAGGGGATACATGTGTGATCGCTGGCAGCGATAGGGAGAACGGGGGACTGAAAGTCCCCTGAAGTTCTCCATGACTAACCTCTGACTTCCGGGGTCTGTGTCGGCAGCTCAATAAAAATGAAAGGAGCGCTGGTCACGCATGCGCACAAGCGGGACCGGCGCTCCATTCATTTCTCCGGAGCTGCCGACACAGACCCCGGAAGTCCGAGGTTTGTGATGGAGAACTTCAGGGGACTTTCAGTCCCCCGTTCTCCCTATCGTTGCCAGTGATCACACATGTATCCCCTGTCCTGTGGATAGGGGATACATGTCTTTTGTTTACTGGCAGAGCGGGGAGATACCTCCGTGCTCTGCCGTACTGTTCAGTGGCGTCCCGCTGTAGCAGCCATAGCGGCTGCTAGCGGAGCCTCCGGCCATGGTGGGGGCCCGTGCCGGCGGGCGACACGGGCCCCCTCATGCCGCGGGCCCCGTAGCAGCCGCTACTGCTGCTACGGCGGTAGTTACGCCACTGCCCCTGTAGATAGAGCCACAGCCCTCCCTCTTGTAAAAAGTGCCATACAGCACCCCTAGTAGATAGTGCCACACAGGCCCCCATTAGTAGTGCCACATAGCCCATTGTATATAGTGCCACACAGCTCCCCCATGTGTATAGTGCCACACAGCTCCCCCTTGTGTATAGTGTCACACAGCCCCCCAAGTAGAACAAGGCAATGGCGCATCCGAGAAAATTGTATCAGCCAGGAGGATGTCAATCACACATGGAAAGGTGGGTTTGAAGGCAGGACTATGGGACTCTTCAGGATAGCGGCACCACCCCATGACCCTTTAATGAATAATTAGCATGTGCGCCATTTTAAAAGTTGATTTTATAGATTTTGCTGCATCTGAAAAAAACATACATTTGGAAATATTGACAGGTCATGTATTACCGCTTGGTGGCGGTTCAAGGGGTTAAAACTACCAGACAGCTTCCCATTAAATATACAAAGAAATGATAGGAGGGGGCGTGGCCTGGACATGGCGCTGGTGAGACGCGTGGTGTGAGAGCTCCGGCGTCCTGACTGACTTCCAGCCCGATTAACAGCGTCTAATAGCACTTTACATCGCACTAATGCGAAGGGGAACATGCGGTAAAGCTACCACACCGGCAAGAAGCGATCAAGGGAGAACTAGAAGCGGCATTCACCACTACTTTACGGACCCTGGGTCACCTGCTTCCTCGCCTCAGCAAACCAATATGGCGGTCCGGGTTGCGGCCGCATCTGCAGCGCCTTCAGGAGCGAGGTCGTCCTCTGAGCTGACACAGGACTTTTCATCTCTCCTGGTCCGGGGTGAGTCTCCCATGGTCCCATCACAGGGCACTGAGCGGGGTCCCGATATGCTGGCACTCACGTCACAGATGGCGGCCATTCCCACTAAAACAGACATGGAGGGATATATTTCCCGCCTTGAAGCGGTGTGCAAAACAGAGATACGTTCTCTGAAAGAGGACATTTATCATATTAATACTGCTGTGGCGGCCATTGAAGTAACCACGCAGACACTTCAAAAACAGCAGGTTTCCCAACAAAGTTTATTAGATCAGCATTCTGCTCACATTCAATTATTGTTTAATATGGCTGATGACGCTGAAAATCGCAATAGAAGGAATAACATCAGAGTTAGAGGTATCCCTGAAGCTACAGGACCCCAAGATCTCATTCCTACATTGATCGGGATTTTTAACACGTTATTGGAAAAACCGGTTGACTCCCGGTTGGAAATCGATAGAGCGCATCGTACCCTGGGTCCGAAAAGCACAGATCTGGCGAGACCACGTGATGTAGTGTGCAGGATACATTTCTTTCAAATTAAAGAGTCCATTATGCGTCAAGCGCGTAACAAGGGTGTATTGGACTTTGACGGTGCTTCGGTGCAATTGCTGCCAGATCTTTCCCGCTCTACACTGGCAAAGCGGAGAGCCTTGAGGCCGCTACTAATGGTACTTCGGGAGAAAGATATTCCGTATTCGTGGGGATACCCGTTTCAATTGCAAGTTCGACGAGGATCGGCTACCTATTCGTGGACTCCCCAGACGACATCCCTGAGTTCCTAGCTGCTCTGGACTTGCCTCCTATTGTTATTCCTGATTGGCCGCTCTTTCCGCAATTGCCACAGCGCCCGCCACGGCGTAACTCCAGGGTGGAAAATTACTCGGCTCCTGCTCGCCGCAGACGACTTCAGGCTCCGATGGTCCCGGAATCAACTCGGTTGGAACCATGATGCGAAATCAGCTTCTCTCATGGCCTCTTAGGACTTCCTTGATCGTGATGCTGTTTTTTGAGGCTAGGGGTAATGTGTTGAAATGGTCCCTTCCTAAGCATGGGATTTATTATGTTGCTGCTTCCTTATTTTTCTCCAGATTTTGAGCTACATAAATATTACTTGTCATGTTACAGTATGGTTTTACAGGCCCTGAGAGGGAGCAGGAAGTTACAGTTTGGGCGCGAGCATGACTTGCTCTTATTGGCTGCCATGCTCTAAGATGAAACAGTAGGTGGGGGGAGCCCGAGATGTAATGGCTCATCGCCTCGAATTTACTAATCCCTCTGACATCCTACGCCCATAGCCCGGTCTTGATGGTCCCTTTGAATGGTTTGGGAGATAGCATACGCCATAGTTAAGACCCCCTCCCCATCTTGATAGATATATGGATTTCTCAAGGAAGGGTCCCCGGAGTTGGCAGGGGACAGATGGAGAGAGGGTTCTTCATCCTTAAATACTTACCCCCTAGACCTCTTTGATAAATGGAGTACAGAAGGGGGATTTGGCCAGGGCGGGGTGTTTCTCTTGTGCTCTCTGTGGGGTGTCTATTCATTGCTACTCCCTCCACCTTTCTGACAGGGCTCGATATATTGCATTATGTTCTGGTTCCTTCTCTTGAACGTGATAATGTCATGTATTGGTGTTGTTCTTTTACAGGTGCCCTTTAAAGGCTAAACATATCGTTGTCCCGCCGTAGTTTCTCTGTTTTCTTTTTAATATGGTGGATGTTTATATCAATGTTCTCGGGCTTAAGGAAGTTGGTTGGGATCATCCTTCTTCCATAGTTCAGTCAACTCCGTACGTAGGTGGTGTTCTGCTACGCATTGAACACTTTACAAATACTTCTTTCCCCTCAACTTAGTAGTTTTGGGGCTGGAACACCGTCTGTGGTGATTTCCATAGTGTCATAAGTGTTTTCTGTCTCTCTTTGTTTTTTGTTTGCTCTTCTTCTCTCCGTCCCCGCCCCACTCCATTCCCGACTTGCTGCCGTCCTCTTTCCTGATGGAGTCCCTAAATTGCTGCTCGTTAAATGTGCGTGGATTCAACACGCCGCAAAAACGCTCTCAGATTTTGTATCATATGCACAAGCAGCGTGTCCAGATTTTGTTTCTACAGGAGACGCATTTCAGGAGTGACCATGTGCCTACTTTGATTCATAGGTTCTATATACAGTGGTTCCATAGTACCAACCCGGAAGCTAAGTCAAGAGGAGTGAGTATTGCGATACATAGATCTCTTCCGGTATCTATTGTAGAGACCCGATCTTATGCTCAAGGGCGCTTTTTGTTTGTGAAACTTCAGGTCTGTGGGAAACTGTTCACAGTGGCTAATCTATACCTCCCTAATCATGATCTGGTGCGCATTTGCAGGAGCTACTTGACAGAGCTCGCTAACTTTACAGAGGGCCTCTTGATCACTGCTGGCAACTTTAACTTTGTCTTAGACCGAGTTATGGACTCGTCTTCGGGCAGGTCCTCGGTAGCAGCTACACAGCTATCTGCTCTTAAGGCTAAACTTTTTGCAATGCAGCTGGTGGATGTTTGGAGGATACTTAACCCTCAAACAAAGGACTATACCTTCTATTCTCCGGTCCATGACATGTACAGCAGGATAGACATGTTCTTTTGTGAGTCATCACTTATTGTCCTGGGCCCCGATGTCTCGGATTGGTTCTATGATCTGGGCAGATCATGCGCCAGTTCTCCTCTCACTGCAGTTCCCGGGTGGGGGGGCGAAGGAATGGCATTGGAAGCTAAATCCTCTTCTTTTAAAGGATTCGGTGTGTCGAACGGCTGTCACCCGTTCGATCTCCGAGTTCCTAGTTCATCACGCCCTAGATTCCACCCCCCTACCGACACAGTGGGAAGCACTGAAGAGTGTTCTGAGAGGCATCTTTATCCAACAAGGCTCCAGGCTAAAAAAAGAGAGAACTTTTAAAATGAAGAAGTTGCTGTCTCGTACATAAACAGTCTCGACAGCCTCACACGTTAGCGGAATTATCAGAGGCCAGGAATTCCTTGAGAGGGTTGTTAGATCAGGCTCAGGCCTCTTTCAGAGATCGTGCTAGGGGTTTCTTTTATCAACACTCTAATAAGCGTGGCAGAGCACTAGCCAGAGCGCTTAAGCCACGGGTCCCCACCTCTTATATTCCAACGATTAAGTCGTGCTCGGGTTACATTAAACATAAGCCAGAAGAGATAGTGCAAACCTTTCGGGAGTATTACCACTCCTTGTATAATCTCAGGGGCCCGTTACAAGATATGTCTTCTGCTGCTCTGCAAGGGAAAATTGACCAGTATGTGGCTAAAACGGCTCTGCCAGAACTGGAAAGGGCTGAGACCGAGGAGTTGAGCGCGGATTTTTCCGACACGGAAATCCAGGGCGTAATCAAGTCCGCTCCGTCGGGTAAAAGTCCGGGCCCGGATGGTTTCCCGACGTCCTTTTACAAGGCTTTTCTTCCACAGCTCCTTCCCTTTATGACTAGGGTATTCAACTAGGTCACGTCGTCGATGCCCTTCACGCCGCAAACGTTAGAAGCTACCATCACGGTTATTCCTAAACCAGGGAAGGACCATTCTATCTGTGCCAATTAGCGCCCGATTTCTCTAATAAATGTTGATGTTAAGCATTATTCTAAGGCAATTGCAAATAGATTGGCACCTCTGCTTCCGAGAATCATTCATACCGATCAAGCGGGGTTTGTCCTCTGGAGAGAAGCGAGGGACAATACCAATAAAACTCTTCTCTTGATGTCCCACGCGAAGAAAATGTCCATACCCACTTATCTGATCTCGGTAGATGCAGAGAAAGCTTTCGACCGAGTCCACTGGGTATTCTTGAGATCGGCCTTACAACAAATGGGAATTGGCCCGTAATGATAGAGAGGATCCTTTCTCTATATCAGAATCCCACGGCTAGAGTCAGGGCCAATGACATCTTCTCCGCGTCTCTACAGATTGCTAACGGAAGCAGACAGGGGTGCCCACTGTCCCCATTACTATATGTTATCACAATGGAACATCTGGCAGTGGCTATCCGTAAATCCCCAGATATTTCTGGTATTCGGGTGGGTCGCGAACATCATAAGCTGGCGTTATATGCAGACGACCTCTTATTATTCATTACTAATCCTGTAATTTCCTTCCCGGTGCTCATTCGGGAATTGGAGGAGTTCAGAAGGGTCAGTAATTTCAAGGTCAATTACACAAAGACGGAAGCGCTAAATGTATCTCTTCCACAGGAGTCGGTCGATCTTCTAAGATCATCCTTTTCTTTCAAATGGCAAGCGACATCTATCAAATACTTGGGGGTTCAGATTCCTGGCACTCTGGCGGATCTGTACTCCCTTAATTACCCTCCCTTAATGCAACGCACGCTGAAAAATCTACAATCCTATGACAGAGCACAATTGTCATGGTTTGGACGTATCAATGGCATCAAAATGGATATCCTCCCTCGGTTCTTGTATCTATTTCAGGCAATCCCTGTTCTGGTTACTAGGGCATATTTTAAGACGTTGGAGGCAGCATTTCGTAAGTTCGTCTGGGGCACTCTGAGGCCTCGCAGCAGTATGAGCTCACTGTCTCGCCCTAAACTGAAAGGTGGAGCGGGACTCCCGTATTTGGGGCTGTATCACCAAGCTGTTGTTCTTTCTAGAGTGATAGATTGGTTTCATAATGGCACCAATAAACAATGGGTGGGGATTGAGAGGTCCTTCGTGGCGCTCTCTCTGAGATCACTGCCGTGGATCCTGCCAGACCATCGACCGGCCCTCTCGACCCTTCCTATGGTTACCCATCACTTTCTCACTCTGGGACAGATCGATGGTTCGAAAGGGGCTTTCCCATAGACCGGGACTCCTTAGCCCTATGTTTGATAACTCAGAGTTTCCACCGGCTGTTAACAAATCTACCTTTTTGAGCTGGACCGCTTCGGAGGATACTAGGCTGTGTCAGGTGATGTCGGATGGGGGTCGCCTCCCTCCGTTACATATGTTGAGAGAGACCTGCCCGGAGAGGACTCTTTCATGGTTGGAATATGCACAATTGTCTACCTTTCTACACTCGACCTTGCCAGATGGTATGTGCATCTCCACGACCACATCCTTTGAGTCGTTGTTGCTTTTACAAGAGTCACCTACTCGTGTGATTTCCAAGATGTATGCCATCCTATTGGAGACTTCTGTCAATCAGCCACCTGCATATGTTAGCGCATGGGAAGAAGACCTAGGTTTCTCCATATCTTTGCTTGATTGGGACAGGGTTTTCCTCCTGACCCATAAAATTCCAATGGCTTGCCACGCTCAGGAGAAAAATTTTAAAATATTGACCAGGTGGTACCGTTGCCCACAGATTTAGCATAAAATGTACCCAGAAGTGTCAGATGTCTGTTGGCGGTGTGGCAACGAGACTGGCACGATGCTGCACATTTGGTGGTCATGCCCAGTGTTGCAGACTTTTTGGAAAGCGGTATTTGACATCTATGCATTGATGGAGAGTGCTCCTATCATACCCACTCCTCAGATGGCTCTTTTATCGTTGATTCCGGGTCCTCTGCCAGGCATAAAAAAGGGCCTACTCAGGCATTTTCTGACAGCAGCACGGACAGTTATTCCTAGATATTGGAAGACTTCTGCTGTGCCTACGATTGGTGAATGGGTTGCGGAAATGGACCTACTGTGTAGAATGGAGTCTCTTCTTGCAGATGACAGGGGCTGCTATGACACGGTTCTTTCTCTGTGGAACACCTGGTCATCCTTCAAATCTGGTCCTCATTTCGCAGACTGGTTGAGCTAGAGAATCCCACATGGTGGTCTGTATAGCCAGGTCCTGATTGGGCTTTCATCAGAAATAGAGGCGGTTCAATATTCCTCTTGTGGTAATGTCTCTGCTCCTAGCACTCATTAAAATTCCTCATCTTCCTTCCCCCGCTCTTCTTTTGTCCGTCTTGTCCGTCCTTTCTTTTTGTCTTCTTTTGGTTTGTCTCAATCTTTCCTCTTTTTACCTGTTAAGGGAGGGGTTGGTCACTTTCCACAATGTGTTTCCAGTCAGAAATTATGTGCCTTGCAAATATAGAGGGGCATTCTCTACCTCATATGCCATGTGCCCGACTGTATATTTTTCTAAATGTAGGTGACAACCGCCCCGGAGTAACAAGGATATTGATGTACATAAGCGTTCGCTTCTATCTATATGATATGATATGTTATGATATGATATGTTATGATCGATTACGAAAGTATTCATGCACTTTGTTCTTGTTCTTGTGTGTTTGTAAACTTTGCAATAAAAATCTAAATTATGAAAAAAATATATACAAAGAAATGAAAACAATTCCATCTGCCCTACAATTTTGTTATTATAAATATATCATATATAATTACAGCTTCAGAACCAAGCTCATACATATATATAGTACCACAACCAATCTCAGTACATAAATACAGCACAGGAACCAAGATCTTACGTATATACGGCACAAGAACCAAGCTCAATACATATATACAGCACCAGAACAAACCTCAGTACATAAATACAAGACTAGAATCAAGCTCAGTACATATATACAATACCAGAACCAAGATCAGTACATAAATACAGCCCAAAAACCAAGCTCAGTACATATATACAGCCCCAGAACCAAGCTCATAAATGTATACAGCACCAGAACAAAGCTTAATACTTAAATACAGCATCAGAACCAAGATCAGCACATATATACAGCACCAGAACAAAGCTCAGTACATATATACAACCCTGGAACAAAGCTCCGTACATAAATACAACACCAGAACAAATACAGATCAATTTAGTGCAACCCCTGCCGTATAGGTTTGTACAGAGTAAAACTACAGCTCTCAGCATGGCCCAAACAATGATAAGGATATGCTGGGAGATGCTGTTTCACAAAAAAAATCATCCCACCCATCATCTCGCTGCAGATCATACAGTGACTACATTACTGATTAGAGGCAAAATAAACATTTACATTAAGTGACTCACCGGTGACGTATCCGATTCTAGTTCTTTTTCTCTTTTCATCTCCCTCCGGTCCAGACCTCTATGATGAATTTCTCCCGGCCACAGCCCATTTCTGTAGTTTTACGCTCCGATGTCTTCAGCTTCTCACTTTTAAAACATTTCTGCTCCTATAAACGAAGATAAAATTCTCAACACCTCTAAATATAGCGCCATACACTGCACATCTAACAATAATAGCGCGATACACTGTGTCCCTGATTATAATAGCACCATACACTGTGTCCCTGATTAAAAAAGTACAATACACTATGTCCCACACACACACACACACACACACACACACACACACACACACACACACACACACACACACACACACACATACACACACTGTGCCCCCTGTAGATAGTGCTCCCATAGCCCCCTGTAGATAGTTACCCCATAGAGCCTCAGTGCACCACATAGAAGCCTCTGTAGATAGTGCCCCACATACAGCCCTGTGTAGATAGTGCCCACATATGGACTCCAGAGCTGCAAGGCAATAGTGCTAACACTGAGCCACCGTGATGCTCTACATATAGCTTCCCCTATAAATAGTGCTCCACATATAGCCCACCTCTGTGGAACGTGCCCTACATATAGCCCCCCCCCCAGTAGACAGTGCCCCACAGGTAACCCACCCCTGTATATAGTGTCCCACATATAGCCCACCCCTGTAGATAGTGCCCTACAAATAGCTCTCCCTATAGATAGTTCTCCACATATAGCCCACCTCTGTAGATAGTGCCTCACATATAGCTCCCCCTGTATTTAGTGCCCCACAGGTAACCCACCCCTATAAATAGTATCCCACATATAGCCCACCCCTGTAGACAGTGCCCTACATATAGCCCCCCTGTAGATAGTGCCCCATTGGTAACCCACCCCTGTATATAGTGTCCCACATACAGCCCACCCCTGTAGATTGTGCCCTACATATAGCTCCCCCTGTACATAGTGCTCCACTTCCCCACATATAGACCCTCCCCCTATGGATAGAGCCCCCACTGTAGATAATGCCACTCAGTTTTTAGTAGAGAAAACCAAAAAACTTTACGTACTCACCCTGATCCCGTTCCCGCGCCATTTGGTGGCAATGCAGATCTGCTCTCTTCTGAGCAGGTCTGCTGGAGCTGAACAACGCAAGCGGCACATCGTTGAAAGGCACTGATTGGCAGGGCAGAATGACTTGCCCCGTCAATCAGCGCCTTTCAACCACGGAAGTGGCGCTATCGTCATTGAAAGGCGCTGATTGGCGGGGCAAGTCATTTTGCCCCGCCAATCAACGTCATTGTTAGGCGCTGAATGTTCGGGCATGGAACGTGCCCTACCATTCAGCACTAATGCATGTATTTGTACCTGCGTGCTATAGACGCAGGTACAATTACTGCAAGAGGGGGTGGCTGTCGCTAGCACCGGGGCCCCCTCAGGTGCTAGCGACGCCAGCGGGCATGAGAGGGCCTGTGCCGCACGGCCCATAAATGTTGGAGGCTAGGCGGCGCAGGCCCCGTACTAGCATCGCTACCACTGTAGCACCACTGGGCATATGGGGGGAGTTGTGTCGGCTGGCGGCACGGGCCCCCTCATGCCGCGAGCCCCGTAGCAGCCGCTACGACTGCTACAGCGGTAGTTACGCCACTGGATTACATAGTTAGTGCGGTCAAAAAAATACATATGTCCATTAAGTTCAACCAAAGGATGGGAGAAAGGGAAGGGATGGTAGAAATTATAGAACTTTGTTTTACCCCTATTGATCCACAGGAAGGTTTAATCAGACTGGATCAACATTCAAACTAGAATTCTACACATTAACATAGGAGCTCATATTTTTTTGTTCTAGGAAATGATCTAAGCCTTTTTTAAAGCCATCTACTGTCCCTGCTGTGACAGCTCCTGCGGTGACTATTCCATAGATTCACAGTTCTCACAGTAAAGAAGGCTTGTCGCCTCTGCAGGTTGAACCTTTTTTTCTCCAGACGGAGGGAGTGCCCCTTGTCTTTTGATGGGGTTTTACGTGGAACAGGTTCTCATTATATTTCTTGTACGGGGCATTCATATATTTATATTAGACTTTTTTTTTTTTGAACAATTTTTTTCCTTGTCCAACACTTTTTGGTGTTGGGGTGTGGGATTCAGAGTACTTTCCTTATTCCGCATGTAAAAATAGCCTTTCCCATTTTAGTACACGGACATTAGCTGTAGGCGACATCATACCTGTGCAATGCACAGACAATGCAGCCTCATAGAGTTAGGGGATGTTAACACGTGGCAGATTCATTGCAAACATTTCTGCGACTGAGAAATCCATTTTTAAACATCTGAGGTTATTTCTGCATGTGCTTGGATTTCTGCAAACCTCATTCAGATGAAATTTCTGCAACAAATCTGCCATGTGTGAATTCATCCTTGGATGGCAAATTCAGCCCTTCTGATACTGTATATAAAAATGTCTCTATATTTTGTTTATGTATTTGTTTATTGCAGCTGATATCAAATGTTTTGATTGTAGAATTCTGCACATACTACATGTGACTAGAGAAGGAATTGATAAAATTCTGTTTCTGTTTTATTAGGAACGCCATGTTTCATTTTCTTCAGCATAATAAAATGATGCACAGTGATTCAGATCAGATGAATGCAGGTAGGCATGCAATATTATGTGTATAATTCCATAGGGTACATGGGAAGAAGCTGAGAACATTTTTAAATACCTCCTTGACTCCCCAAAAAAAAATTTATAACTAAAAGTAAACAACTAATGGGTTACATGAAAGGCCTTTTAGTGTAAATGAAAAATGTGAGTTTTTTACAAAACGGGCCTATGAAACCTGTGTAAAGTGAAACTGTCTTTGTTGCCCATAGCAACCAATCACAGCGCAGCAGTGGCGTAACTACCGCTATAGCAGCCGTAGTGGCTGCTACGAGGCCCGCAGCATGAGGGGGCCCGTGCCGCCCGCCGGCACGGCCCCCCCTTCCCATGGCCGGAGGCTCCGCTAGCAGCCGCTATGTCTGCTACAGCGCGACGCCACTGAAGGGGTTGTTCCTACATAAGACATGCATCCCCTCTCCACAGGATACTTGTGTGATCGCTGGGATGCCCAGCGATAAGGAGAACGAAGTTCTCTATAACAAACCTCGGAATTCCGGGGTCTGTCTACAGCTCCATAGAAATGACTTGCCCACCGGTCACGCTTGTGTGCATGCGTGACCAGCGCTCCTTTCATTTTTATTGAACTGCGCAGACGCCGGAAGTCCGAGGTTAGTCATGGAGAACTTCGGGGTACTTTCGGTCCCCCGTTCTCTTTATCGCTGCAAGCAATCACACATGTATCCCCTATCCTGTGGATAGGGGGATAGGGGATGCATGTCCTTTTGTAGGACAAACTATAGGCCGTTTTTTTGGGGGAGGGGGGGGGGGCTATATGGCGTTATCTACAGGGGGGTCTGTATGGCGTTATCTACAGGGGTGGTCTGTATGGCGTTATCTACAGGGGGGGTCTGTATGGCGTTATCTACAGGGGGGCTGTATGGCGTTATCTACAGGGGGGCTGTATGGCGTGATCTACAGGGCGGATTTGGGCCTGTAAGACGTTATCTACAGGGGGGGTCTGTATGGCGTTATCTACAGGGGGCTGTATGGCATTATCTATAGGGGGGATTTGGGGCTGTAAGACGCTATCTACAGGGGACTGTGTATGGCGCTATCTACAGGGGGCTGTGTATGGTGCTATCTATAGGGGGGCGCCGTGTGGTGGAATCTATAGGGAGGCACTATCTACAAGGAGGGGGGTTGTGTGATACCCAGCGGAGGGGGGGCCCCAGTCAAAAGTTTGCTATGGAGCCAAGCCTTTCCTAGTTGCGCCCCTGCAGCGCAGCATTAATTTTCCAAGAGTAGAGTATGGAATGAAAGCTGTGATTGGTTGCTTTGGGCAGCAAAGACAGATTTTGTTTTACACAGGTTTCTAAATCCCCACTGGACACAGTGAAAGAACTCCGCTGTTCGCCTTGTATTGTGTGTGATACTGTGTAAACTTGTAGAGTGGTCTCGCAAATGGCTCCCAGGAAGCAGTTATCAATTGAAAAGTGATCTGCCATATTCTCTTAGAGAAATACAGGGCATTGTCTGCGGGATATTGCTTGCCTGGAGACAGTTTCTCTTGGTGGCGTGCAATGTATCCACAAGAGATACACTCTTGTTTACGGCGTATGTGATCGACCACGACCTGCACTACCCCGAGTGACCACAAAACAGAAGGACAAATTTATCAGACTATGTTCGAAAAGGGACAGATTGAAAACCGCTTGTTAGATCCGGGCTGCTCTGATGTAAACGTGGAAGAAAAGCGTGTCTATCGCAGCTGTCAAACGCGGCCTTGTATCTAGTAGCTTTAAGGGATGTGTTGCAGCCCGAAAATGGTTGCTCAGGCCCATTAATAAAAAGAAGCTATTGTAGGCTAAAAAGCACAGGAGCTGGAGCACTAGTTGGTGGAAGAAAGTTCTTTTCACAGACTAATCGATGTTTGAGGTTTTTGGGTCCAAGAGGCAAAAGTTTGTTTATCGTGTAACAGGTGAGCGCATGCGTCCTGCTTGCATTCAGTCCACAGTCAAGCATGTAGGAGGCTCCATAATGGTCTGGAGATGTTTCGGAGGTGGTGCAGTTTGTGCTTACTAAAAGTCGACGGAATCGTGGACTCCAAGAGCTACCACAATAGCCTGGTGCACAAAGCCATCCATTCCAGGACCCCTCTTATTAGTTATGGCTTCAAACTACAGCAAGATAATGACCCAAAACATACCTCCTGTCTTTACAAAAAGTATATTCAGTCAAAAGAGCGACAACAGGTGCTAAAGAACATGGTTTGGCCACCCCAGAGTCCCAATTCCAATCGAACACCTTTGGGATCATCTAGACAGGTGTGTTCGAGATGAGCAAGATACGAGACAAAATCACCTTTGGGAGTTGCTTCAAGAGAAGTGGGCTGCAGTCAGAGCTGGAACTTTAGACAAGTTGACCAACAGAATGCCCCGCGGTTGCACTGCTGCTATGGGTGGATACTTGAATGAGAGAAACATTTAACCCCTTCCCGCCGGATCACGTACAGTAACGTCAAGAAAACTGGTGTCTTACCGCATTTTCACGTTACTGTACGTCATGGAGATGAAGCTGGCTCAGGAGCTGAGCCAGCGACATCACCGCTGGGTGACAGCTGTATGTTACAGCTGGCACCCTGAGGTAGCGGACAGGACTGGAGCTAGCCTCCGATCCGACCGATTAACCCCTCACATGCTGCGTTCAATAGAGATCGCAGCATGTGAAGAGTTTATAGCCACCGGCACCCCAGCAACGTGATCGCTGGGTTGCCGGTGGCTGCAAAGGCGATCGGAGGGCTAATGCTTACCTCCCGATCAGCCTGTAACGGAATCCTCCTATGCCCCGTCGTCGGCGGGGCCCAGGAGGCTTCCGGTACCATCGGCAAGATGGCGCCGGCGTCATCAGCAGTGGGTGTCCAATGTGTGTTACAGCGGACACCCCGATCTATCGCCAGGAACCGGAGCCATCTCCGATTCCTGGCATTAACCCCTTCGATGCAGCGATCCATTGTGATCGCTTCATCCTAGAGGTTTGTAGAAAATCGGCAGCCTTGCCATGCGATGGCAAGGCTGGCGACTGTTACTATGGCAACAGGAGCCCTAACAATGGACTCCTGTCTGCCATTACGTAAGCTGATTAGGCCCCGCCCAGAGGCGGAACCTGATCGGCTTGCTGTCAGTGAACAACTGACAGTTCCAATACATTGCACTACATAGGTAGTGCAATGTATTAGAACATCAAACAAACAGTTGGACATTCAAGTCCCCTAGTGGGACTAAAAAACAGTGTAAAAAAAGTAAAAATAAAAGTTGTAAAACATACAATGAAAGTTTCAAATAATAACACAAAACACAATCGCCCTTTTTCCCTTATCAAGTCATTTATTATAGAAAAAAATAATAAAGCCATACATATTTGGTATCGCAGCGACTGTAACGACCTGAACTATAAAAATATTATGTTATTTATCCAGCGCAGTGAACGGCGTAAAAAAAAATCCTCAAAAACACTGCCATAATTACTGTTTTTTTGGTCACTGTCTTCCAAAAATTGAAATAAAAAGTGATCAAAAAGTCGCATGTATCCAAAAATGGTACCTAAAAAATCTATACCTCGTCTCGCAAAAAACAAGCCCTCACACAGCTCCATCGACGAAAAAATGTAAAAGTTATGGCTCTCACAACTTGGCGACAGAAAAAATACATTCTCTTTCCAAAAGTTATTTTATTGTGCAAAAAGTTATAAAAAAGTTCTATAAATTTGGTATCGCCGGAATCGTACTGACCCGCAGAATAAAGGTAACATGTAGTTTATAACGTACGGTGAACGCTGTATATAAAAAAAAAGTGGCACAAGCTGGGCACGACATATTTGACACTGAATTGGCATATCTAGGGAAAAATTTAAATTTGTACCTTCCGCAGCGCAATCATTTATGGAAAAGACACGTGGGGTGAAAATGCTCACTACACCTCTTAATAAATGCCTTGAGGGGTGCAGTTTCCAAAATGGGGTCACTTCTCAGAGGTTTCTTTTATTATTTCACATCAAAGCCTCTGCAATTGTGAACCAATACTTTATATGTCGCCAAATTAGGCCTCAATTTTACACGGTACTCTTTCACTCCTGAGCCCTGTCGAATGTCCAGGCAAAAGATTAGGGCCACATGTAGGGTGATTCTAAAACAGGGAAACACCGCATAATAATTGAGAGCTGTCTTGTTATGGTGGAACAAGCCGGGCACCACATATTGGCGTATCTAAGGAAAAATTCCCATTTTCATTCTCCCACATCGTGTGCACACGAATTTCTGCAAAACACCTGTAAAGTTAACATGCTCACTACACCCCTAGGTGAATACCTTGAGGGTGTTGTTTCCAAAATGGGGTCACTTCTGGGTGGGATCCACTGTTTTGGTCCCACAGGGACTTTGCAAATGCAACATAGCGACCAGAAACCAAATGCAGCAAAATCTGTACACCAAAAGCAAATGGCGCTCCTTCCCTTCTGAGCCCTGCCGAGTGCCCAAACAGCATTTTATGACCCTCGTGTGGGGTATTTCCGTACTCCAGAGAAGTTGCTTTACAAATGTTGGGGTTCTTTTTTTCCTTTATTTGTTGAGAAAATTAAAAATTTGGAGCTAAAGCTACGTCTTATTGAAGAAAAAGGATTTTTTTTATTTTCACTGCCCAATTCTAATAAAATCTATGAAACACCTGTGGAGGCAAAATGCTCACTACACCCCTAGATGGATTCCTCAAGGGGTGTAGTTTTCTCAATGGAGTCACTTTTTTGGCGTTTTCACTGTTTTGGTCCCTCAGGGGCTTTGCAAATGCGACATGGCCTGCGCAAACCATTCCTGCTAAATTTGAGCTCCAAAAGCCAAATAGCGCTCTTTCCCTTCTAAGCTCCGCGGTGTGTCCAAACATCCGTTTATAACCACATGTGGGGTATTGTTTTACTCGGGAGAAATTGCTTTACAAATGTTGTGGGCTTTTTCTCCTTTAGTCCTCGTGGAAATTAGAAAAAATTAGCTAAACCTACATTATCTTTGAAAGAATGACGATTTTCATGTTCTTGGCCTATTTCCAATAATTTCTGCAAAAAAACCTGCGGGGTCAAAATGCTCACTTTACCCCTAGATAATTTCCTCAAGGGGTGTAGTTCCCCAAATGGGGTCACTTTTGGTGGATTTCCACTGTTTTGGCACCGGAAGAGCCCTTGAAACCTGACATGGTGCCTAAAATATTTTGTAATAAAAAGGAGGCCCAAAATCCACTAGGTGCACCTTTGCTTCCGAGGCCGATGCTTCAGTCCATTACCGCACTAGGGCCACATGTGGGATATTTATAAAAACTGCAGAATCTGGGCAATAAATATTGAGTTGCGTTTCTCTGGTAAAAACTTCTGTGTTACAAAAAAAATAGATTAAAAATGAATTTCTGCAAAAAAAATGAAATTTGAAAATTTCACCTCTACGTTGCTTTAATTCCTGTGAAACGTTTAAAGGGTTAAGAAACTTTCTAAATGCTGTTTTGAATACTTTGAGGGGTGAAGTTTTTAAAATGGGGTGACTTTTTGGGGGTTTCTAATATATAAGGCCCTAAAAGCCGCTTCACAACTGAACTGCCCCTGTAAAAATAGCCTTTTTAAAAAATTTAAAAAATTGAGAAATTGCTGCTAAAGTTCTAAGCCTTGTGACGTCATAGAAAAATAAAAGGACGTTCAAAAAACGATGGCAATCTAAAGTAGACATATGGGGGATGTTAATTAGCAACAATTTTGAGTGGTATAACTGCCTGTCTTGCAAGCAGATACATTTACATTTAAGAAAAATGCTAATTTTTGCAATTTTTCACAAAATTTTCGTGTTTTTCACTGATAAATATTGAATTTATCGACCACATTTTTCCACTATCATAAAGTCCAATGTGTCACGAGAAAACAATCTCAGAATCGCTTTGATAGGTAAAAGCATTCCGGAGTTATTACCACATAAAGTGAAATATGTCAGATTTGAAAAAATGGGTCTGGTCCTGAAGGCCAAAATGAGCTTGGTCCTGAAGGGGTTAAGGAAATCAAGATTTCATTCATTTGTAAACAATGTTCAAGAGTACAAAACATGGATATTTACCTAAAGACAGTAAATCTATATTCATCACAAACTAGATTTTATTTCTAAAAAAAATCAATGATTTAGGTGGTACATTGAAATAAATGAGCAGTGCTGTATTTGTTTGCTTAATTGAAAGTGCTTGAAGTTAAAGGCCTGAAGTCCTCAGCTGTTTTACGTCTATGTCCACATGACAACACTTCCTGTCTGTGTCTTGTCTTCATAGCCTTGCTATAGAGATATTATTGTGGATCCAGATCACCATTCACATCAATGATCGCACAAACTGTATACACCCATAACAACGGCTATTTAAGTTTGTTTACATTGTACAGAGCACAAGGAGAAAGTATTATCATGAGAATTTAGATGTAAGGGTGCAGTTGGCTTCATTACTGTAACTTCAAGCATTGATAAGAAGTAAGCTATTCACATGTTAATAGGAAGATCTTGCACTAATAAGGTGTAACCGAGGATGTCTAAAACGATGTCTGTTGGGGTCCAGTTCAGTTTTCAGAAAAAGAAAATTCAGGAAAATATTGAGTGGAGATACTCATAGGGATGAAATCTTAAACTGGCCATACACATTAGATGTATGTCGGCCGAACCTGCCGATCTCGGCAGGACCGGCCTACTATCTGATGTCGGGGGAGAGAAGGGTCGGACATGTTAAATTTGAACATACCCAATCCTTTTGTTCGTTATTAGATAACGAACAAGAGTCTGGAAGTGGCTCTCTCCCAGAGAATACATGCAAGGCTCTGCCAAGACAAGCGTGCATCTATATTGGAGAGTAGGGAAGAATAACTGTTGGGCGAACGCTCTTATCTAAAATGTATGGCCAGCCTTAGCGCTACAATAACCTGCTGTCTGACATCTATTGTGAAGCTAAAACCGCCACAGTATATTTTTTGCTGACCCGATGCTGTCTTCGGTATCAGGGGATTTTCTGCGTCGCATGGATGACAGAAATCAGCTAAGTGACCTTTGGGGTGAGGTTTAATTGAAGGTATTACTAGCAAAATTTTATTTCATTTCATTTTTGGACAAAGTATACAGAAGGGTCAGAGTAATAATAGAACAGAGTTAAAATGTTAAATCAGAATATTAAACTCTAGCTAATGTGCCATGTTTTGCTGTAATAATTCTATGTACCGTGACATTCTGTTAATCTGGCATCCGATCATCTAGAAATTCTGACAATGCAATATTTGCTTCTAGTCAGATATCCAAGGTATTTTTGAATTTCACAAGACCAAAACCATTACACCAATGACAAGATTCCTCTACAAATCTGTGATTGTGTCATATTTCTTACTAGTGGTTTATTTTGGGCTGTCTTCCTTGAAGCTCACTGCTCTTACAAGTTAATTTTCTATTCTTTTCTATGACTGTCCAATAATTAAGAATATATCATTATTTGCTGCTCGTCCGGTCCGAAGAGTTTGGTTTTTGTATGTATATACCATTAATGTCCACTAGATGGTGGCACCACCTAAACCTAATATTCAATCAATGTAATGATTTGAAGATACTGGTGATCCATTCCTAATTGTTGTTCCTTTTTTCTAGCAAAACCTAATGCCATAATTGTGCACTGGGAGGGATACCAGAATCATCTCATTTACCTACTGGGCAAGCAGACAAAGGATAAAACAGGTACGCAAATATGTGCTCAATAAGGGTTTCTGTATATGTAATAAGTACAATTGAAAGTAAAATTCCAATAATCTGCCATAATAAATTAAAGGGGTTTTCCAGAGAGAGAAAATTGATGGCCTGTCCTCAGGACAGGGAGAACACAGACCCATGAACCTCACAACTAAATCCCACGTATCAATTCAAACTGCTGTAACCAGTATTTGTACACATGCCAGGCCGTCAGTACTTTTAGACTATCAAGTACTGGATATAAGGTATTCTACCTAATACACAAAAGTATTTATTTTTTTCAATTAATTTATGAAATGTGCCCATACATATTGGGTATCCCCATACTCGTAATTACCTGTTCATTGAAGTTATATTGTCAGTTATGGTAAACTGCATACACATAAAATAATGGCAGAATTGAATTTTTTATGCATGTCACCATTCTAGAAAATTCATAAAAATTAAACGTTCATTTATATGTACTCCAAAATAGTTTCTAAAAAATCAGCAACTCGTCCCGCAAAAAACAAGGCCTCAAACAGCTACTTAAACCTAAAAGTATAATGTCAGAGTGCGGTGAGGCAAAAACAGAAAACTTCCTGTGATTTTCTAGGCCATAATTGGCTCGTTTATAGGGGTGATCTAGGCTTAAAACTTTTTTTTTTAACAGAAACATGCTGGAGATTTAAAATGATCTCACTCACCAATGCAATTCTAGGGTTAAAGAACTTGCATTAATTCACTTGCTGTACCTTCCATCCCTGCTGACTGAGGGTGATCCATACCTGGCAAGGCCTGTAAATTGTACAGAGCAATCTACCACATTCTCCAATGGAGCTGCCGCTGCACTCCTACTGCACATGATGTATCAGGCCGAGCAATAATAGATCAAGGTCACGTGACCACTGTGCTGAATGCTTTGTACTGAGCATGACCCGGGTCATGTACTGTCTGACCCTTGGCCACTATGTTTACATAGTCCATAGCTTTTGCATAGATGGCTTGGCCAATTTTTTATTTTATTTTTTCAGTGAGTAGCTTAGAAGACACTGTTGCCACATTTTATTTTCAAGGGAAGGAATATGACTGACAAGTAAAATCTATGTTGGATTTATGTTTTCCCCAACCACTGCCCTCGGAAAGGGTCTTCCAGGCTCCATAGACATCGGATTGGACCCAGCAAAAATTGATGAGATCCATTGACAAAGATGCATTGGAGAAAAACAAAATGAAAGGCTACGTACACCTTTGTAAAATGTTTTTTTTTTAATTAGATATAGCTTTTATGTATCCTGTATACATAGAAGCTGTATCGTTTTGTATCAGCCCATTCCGTCAGTTCAGCCGAACTAATGGCTCGGCTAAGAGCTGGGCCTGCTTGTCTCTGACATGATCGATATTAGAAGGACCCTGTGTTTCAGAGATATGCAAAACCAGCTCTTAGCCTAGTCGTCAGTGCAGAAGAACTGATGGTGTAAAGGATCTGCCAGACACAGCTTCTGTGTCGACGCCCGTGGTTAATCAGTCTGCATCTGCTCCTAGGTCTGATAGAGTGACTCGATCTGCTACCACTCAGGCTGGTAGGCTGAGGAGTGGGAGAACCTATCACAGCCTGGCCAGACGGTTCTAGCTCCCGCCCTCGGTCTATGTATACCTTAATTTGCTTCTTGTCTTTGCCTGTGATTCTCTCTTGTTTCCTGGCGCTGCTGTTCCAGCTATTACTATTGACCTCTGCTTCATATTGACCCTGGCTTTACTGACTACGCTGCTGCTCTGCGTTTGGTACCTCGTACACTCCTGGTTTGACTCGGCTCGTTCACTACTCTTGTTGCTCATGGTGTTGCCGTGGTCAACTGCCCCTTTTCCCTTAGCTTCTGTGTTCCCTTGTCTGTTGTCTGTCGGGCACATATTGAGCATAGGGACCGTCGCCCAGTTGTACACCGTCGCCTAGGACGGGTCGTGCAAGTAGGCAGGGACTGAGTGGCGGGTAGATTAGGGCTCACCTGTCTGTCTCCCTACCCCGTCATTACATAATCACAGGCCGATATACCTTTTCTACCCTGGTTTCTACTACTATGGACCCCCTTGAGACCCTGGCTCAGCAAATGTAGGGTCTCTCCCTACAGGTCAAAGCCCTGGCTCAGAGGTACGAGCAGCGTGATGCTAACCAGCTAGTGCCCTCCACCTCACCTCTTGAACCCCATCTCAAGTTGCCTGACCGGTTCTCAGGGGACTGGAAGACTTTTTTCTCCTTTCGAGAGAGTTGTAGGCTCTATTTCCGTCTAAGGCCCCACTCCTCAGGTTCTGAGAGCCAGCGAGTGGGTATAATTGTCTCCCAGCTCCAGGACCGGCCCCAAGAATGGGCCTTCTCCTTGGCTCCTGACGCCCCTGAACTTTCCTCTGTTGACCTTTTTTTTTTCCGCTCTCGGGCTCATCTATGACGAGACTGACAAGGCTGCCTTTGCCGAGAGTCAGCTGGTGACCTTACGTAAGAGACCCGTTGAAGAGTACTGTTCTGACTTTAGGAAGTGGTGTGTAGCTTCTCGCTGGAATGACCCTGCCTTGAGGTGCCAGTTTAGATTGGGTCTGTCGAATGCCCTGAAAGACCTGTTAGTTAGCTATCCCTCTTCTGACTCTCTAGATCAGGTTATAGCTTTAGCGGTACATCTTGACCGACGTCTCAGGGAACGACGACTTGAACGTTTTTGTGCCTTCTCCTCTGGCTCCCCCATGATAGCTCCCGAGGTTCTTCGTTCTTCCACGGAAAACTCGGTGAACCAATGCAACTCGGGGCCTCCGTGTCTCCCCAACAACATAGAGAGCTCCGCAGGAAGAATGGTCTCTGCTTCTACTGTGGGGATGACAAGCATCAAGTGAACAACTGTCCCAGGCATAAGAATAAGCAGCCGGAAAACTTCTGCGCCTAAGTGACCATCGGGGAGGTCGCTTGGGCGCACAGGTATTTCCCGTAAATATGAAACCTAATAAGATCTTGCTTCCCTTTCAGGTCTCTTTTGAGGGTAGGTCTGCCACGTGCAGTGCCTTTGTGGATTCAGGGTCTTCTGCTAATATTATGTCTGTGGAATCTGCTATGTCTCTAGCTATGCCATTAATTGAATTGCCTAAACCTGTCCCGGTAGTGGATATCGACTCTACTCCTCTCGCTAATGGTTATTTTAAACAGCATACCCCTGTTTTTGAACTCATTGTTGGCTCCATTCATTTGGAGCAGTGTTCTGTACCGGTGATGCAGGGATTATCGTCCGATTTGGTTTTAGGCCTTCCCTGGTTGCAGATGCATAATCCCATGTTTAACTGGAGTACTGGGGATCTTACTAAATGGGGTAATGAATGCATGACGTCCTGTTTTTCTGTTAATTTTATTCCTCTCCCTGAGGAGGTGAACACTCTACCTGAGTTTATTCAGGACTTCGCTGATGTTTTTTCTAAAAAGGCCTCCGAAGTGTTACCTCCTCATAGAGAATACGATTGCTCAATCAATTTGTGCCAGGTCCAAGACTCCCAGGTCCCGACCAGTGGGCTTACTATGTTCTTTGCCCATTCCCCAGAGACCTTGGACCCATATCTCCATGGATTTTATCACCGATCTGCCTCCAACTCAAGGCAAGTCGGTGGTGTGGGTTGTAGTAGACCACTTTAGTAAGATGTGCCACTTTGTGCCCCTCAAGAAACTACCCAATGCCAAGACGTTAGCTACCTTCTTTGTCAAACACATCCTGCGTCTCCATGGGGTTCCTGTCAATATTGTTTCTGACAGAGGGGTACAATTTGTTTCATTGTTTTGGAGAGCTTTCTGTAAAAAGTTGGAGATTGATCTGTCCTTCTCCTCGGCCTTCCATCCTGAAACTAATGGCCAAACTGAGAGGACTAATCAGTCTCTAGAACAATATTTAAGGTGTTTTATCTCTGACTTTCAATATGGTTGGGTCTCCTTCATTCCTCTCTCTGAATTTTCCTTTAATAACCGGGTCAGTAACTCGTCAGGGGTCTCCCCCTTTTTCTGTAATTTTCGGTTTAATCCACGGTTCTCCTCCGTTTCACCTGGTGGTTCCAACAATCCCGAGGTAGATGTCGTTCATCGGGAACTGTCTGCTAACCCCTTGTTTGTGGTCGTGGATCTGGTGTGGCTGTCTTCAAAAAATTTGCGCCTTAAGGTTCCGTTTAAAAAATTTGCTCCCCGGTTTATAGGGCCGTACAAGGTCATTGAGGTCCTTAACCCTGTGTCCTTCTGGCTGGAGTTACCCTCGTCTTTTCAAACACACAACGTGTTTCATGCCTCCCTCCTGAAATGCTGCTCCCCGTCCTTGGTTACCTCGAGGAAACCTCCGGTCCCTGTTCTCACCCCTGAAGGGGTAGAATTCGAGGTGGCTAAGATTGTGGACAGCAGGATGGTCCAAGGTTCCCTCCAGTACTTGGTCCATTGGAGAGGATACGGGCTTGAGGAGAGGACTTGGGTACCCGTCCGGGATGTTCACGCTGGGGTATTGCTCAGGAGGTTCCATCTTCGGTTCCCCAATAAGCCAGGTCCACCTAGGAAGGGTCCAGTGGCCCCTCATAAAAGGGGGGTACTGTAAAGGATCTGCCAGACACAGCTTCTATGTCGACGCCCGTGGTTAATCAGTCTGCATCTGCTCCTAGGTTTGATAGAGTGACTCGATCTGCTACCACTCAGGCTGGTAGACTGAGGAGTGGGTGAACCTATCACAACCTGGCCAGACGGTTCTAGCTCCCGCCCTCGGTCTATGTATACCTTCATTTGTTTCTTGTCTTTGCCTGTGATTCTCTCTTGTTTCCTGGCTCTGCTGTTCCAGCTATTACTATTGACCTCAGCTTCATATTGACCCTGGCTTTACTGACTATGCTCCTGCTCTGCGTTTGGTACCTCATACACTCCTGGTTTGACTCGGCTCGTTCACTAATCTTGTTGCTCACGGTGTTGTCGTGGGCAACTGCCCCTTTTCCATTAGCTTCTGTGTTCCCTTGTCTGTCGGGCACATATTGAGCGTAGGGACCGTCGCCCAGTTGTACGCCGTCGCCTAGGATGGGTCGTGCAAGTAGGCAGGGACTGAGTGGCGGGTAGATTAGGGCTCACCTGTCTGTCTCCCTACCCCGTCATTACAGATGGAATGGGCTGAGACAAAATGATACAGCTTCTATGTGCACAGGGTACATAAAAGTTGTATCTGGAAAAGTAAAAAAAAAAAGATTTACGAAAAGTGTTTTTTGAAAGTCGCTTAAAACCACTAAATACATTTTTTTTTAAATGCTTATAAAGGTGTACATAGCCTTTTACATATAAATCGTCAGCACTTATAGATGCTGGACTGAACAATTTTATCATTTTAAACCATTATTACAATGATATGCAAGTTACAAGATCAGAACAGAGAAATGACGTGAAGATACCTTCAACCTAATGTAAAAAGATGGCATGAAATGTACCTCCATATCACATTAAGTTCCTTATCCTGTGTGCTATGAATTGTATATTTTTGTTTTTTAGATGGTGACATAAAACCTGATGTGGTGTGGCCATGTGCAGCTCCTATAAAATTCTCTGCAGTCAGCTCTTGCTCCTCATATTTTGCATTTGGCCTTGAAGACGAGACTCTTACAGTTTTGGACCTGAAGTATTCTGGTGGGTTGCTATGTTTGCCTGTAGGACATTTTTTTCACCCATATTGTTGTACTTAATTGTTGAGACAATCTTTCTTCTTTCTCAGGATTCCCATTAGGTGTTGTTGTCCTACCAGAAGGAAAATCCATAGGTAGTCTTTATTTCTTGGAGCACATAACATCTAATGGAGGTCCACTAGCTGTACCAAGAGCCCAGGTGGTGGTGTGGTGTACCGATAAGTCTCTCTACCTTGTGACTGCAGCTGGGGGGAAGGAGTCCAGCCTTGTTCTTCTCCATGACAGGTGAGCCCTCTCCACCTGGATTACTGGGTTGGTCTATAAATGCAGTAAAAAATTCATTTGTGAAAAACTATTCTATTTTATTGTTTGTGTAAATGATTTATCAAAATAGTTGGCTCTCACTGGACATGGATTTTCCAAATGACAGAATTTGTCTTACCTTTTACTGTTTTATCCATTCTCATGTCTACTGGTTGTTAAGAACTGGATTACTCTGTAAGCAATAACTTCTGATTGTATGCATGACATTGCACATTACATGAATAGGGATCACACATATATACATATATATATATATATATATATATATATATATATATCTCAAAATATATGTTCAATACAGGAAATTACAATCTGTTTTTATTTATGTTTATAGCGCTGGCTCTTCGGATGAACTGATAAGTGCTGTGGCCCCAGTCCCCTCGTTTCCTACTCATGTGAGTTGTAGTTTATTACCTCTAATCTTTTGATTATGATATCACATTTTTTTTACCATGTATACTTTTTACTGCCCCTTCCAACCCACCCTTATCAGTGTTATCTTAATATTCTTCCCAGGCTTGTATTCTGGTGTTCTTCCTATGTTCACCTATGAATCATATAGCCCCCTTATTTCAATAAATAATGGTATTTACCTTTCTACTTCTTAAACCTGAATGTCATATCCTTATGGTCTTTGATTGTATCTGTTTCATGTCCCGTCTTCAATCGATTTCTGAATGTCATGTCCCTATGCTTCTCCCACGTTTAGCTGTATACCATGACATGCATGTCTTCTTTCTTTTTATTTGAATGTGTATATTGGGTTAAATGCTTAAGCTAGTAGATAGAAATGGGGCAGTATAGAACTATATCTGATTTTCAGTATGAAAAAGGGGAACTGATTGGTTGCTATGGGCAATTGCCCCACTCTTTTTTTTTTTTCTTACCTGTTTTTTATATAAATAAGGCCAAGTTTTGATAGCCTGCATCGGTGGCAACCATCTTATCTGATAATTGTTGGGGATTTCAACACCATATCGGATTCAGTCCTGGATGGGTCCACCCCTCTTCTATCCACACAACAACCATCAGAGTTCATTGCTTTGTTTATTGAAAAACTTGACTTTATTGATTCATGGTGCTTCTGTCATCCCACTGATACAAACCTACCTTTTTGTTCTAGAGTACATAATATCCTTCCTCGCCTTGATTATTGGTCCATACATAGTTCGGATATGTTACCTTATCCCATATCAAACCATGCCCCGATTCTTCTTAAATTAGACTTGACCTGTGGCGGGTCGATTTCCTCCAGATGGCGTTTCCCGGCATGCTTCTATAAGTACCTTAAAGTGCATTGGGAGAACTATCAGATGACCATATTGAACATCTGGGGAATATTAATCTGTTTGGGGTCATAGGTATAGACTTGGTCCCATAGCAGTGGGCCACAGACCAATGCCGGGTCATGGATCATTTGGTACCAGGCTGCGGGCGGATACGCTGCGTAAAGTTACACTGCATATTTGCCCTGGTGGCCGCAGGGAATTCCGGACGAAAAACCACACCAAACTGAATGTCCGCTGTGGAAAACTTTAGCATTTAGCGGGACTTCTAGCAGGCCGGCCTCCTGGGATGAAACGTTATCCCAGGAGGCCAGCCTGCTAGCAGGCCAGCTAAATGCTGAAGTTTTTCGCAGTGGACATTCAGTTTGGTGCGGTTTTTCGGCCCGTGATTGGCTGCAGCGGTGGTCACATGGGATGAAACGTCATCCCAGGAGGCCTGCCCTCTGATGTCATCTAGGCCGGCCTCCTGGGATGACGTTTCTTCCCATGTGACCGCTGCTACAGCTTGTGATTGGCTGCAGCGGTCAAATGTTATGACATGTCATCCCAGGAGGCCGGCCTGGAGGAAGAAACACAGACTTCTGGGTAAGTCTAAGATGTCGCCGCAATAAACGAAACAATGGCTATTTGTTGTGGGTATTACCTCCCATTGAGTTGAATGGGGAATACCAGCAACAAATAGGCAGCATTTACACAAATACAATGGACATGCTACAGAATAAACACTGCATGTCAATTTCTTCCTCTCACCATTATGCTGCATGTGGATGAGATTTGTTCCATCTCATCCACTTTGCTAATACTGTATTATACTGTGGATTTTCCGCAAAGAATTCCGTTGCGGAAAATACACTGTGTGAACTGAGCCTGAAAATGCTTTCATTTTTACTTTATTTCCATTTAATTGCAGTCTGCAGGGTGTTTTGTAGTGCGTGTGATTCAACCCCCCCCCCCCACACACACACACACACGCCGGTCTGTGGAAATATTGTCTTGCATGAAACTGGTCCTTGGTGCAAAAAAGGTTGGGGACCGCTGCTTTAGAGGACATATTTTAGTTTTTGTTTCTAGGAAAAAGAAGAAACTCCTAGCTACCATTAAGCCCCTACTATCAAATGCTACTTCCACATATAAACATCTAAAAGTAAGGGGTTTACCTTTGGCTAAAGATGCCTACTTGGAGGCCAAACAAACTTTATGAACAGGCCTCAACACAAATTCTTCATTAAAAAAAATATATATTTTCGCTGTGGTTATTGACCTGGCCTCTTATTGACCTGGCCTCTTATTGGCCTGCCTATCTAAGCCTTTCTGCTCTGACGCTAAAATAACCCTAATACACTCATCTAACAGGATCTTGGCTCGAAGCCCCTTCAAAATTCAGAAATAAAGCTATCCATCAAAGATAACCCCTTTCATTTGGACAATACAAAGCTGGTGAATAATTAGGAATGTTGTCCATTTAAATCCCCATTCTTCTTTTCCTTCCCTTTTTAGGTAATCCAGCCTTTCTAGAAGGAAAGCCACCAACAATTAACAGACAATTAGCTGCACAAAAATATGTCTACCTTGTAGACTTCCTTTCCGATTCAGGAAATTCATTGACATATGAAGAGGCTACCTTTAAATTCCCGGCCTTAACTTTTCCAAGGTCTACCTATTTGCAAATGTGGAGCTTTACCTCCCACACTTTAAATTCTCTTCCACCGGATTCTGGGCACCGCCCATAGGATCTCTTATCTCATAAAACTAGAACAGAATCATTCTTTATCAGCTTTATATACAAACTCATAAAGCCCACAATAAATTGGAATAACTCTTCCACTCGTTTGAGTAAATGGATTGCCCAGCTGCCAAATCTGGAAATTAAGGATATCTTGGTTGATACTTAACAAATTAATATAATACTTCCTAATGATTCTTACCAAACTATGTATCTAATGTTGTTACACAAAGCTTATATTTCGCCAATCATTCAAATTAAGATGTTAACTTCAGTTTCTTATTCATGTCCCCACTGTCATGTTCCTAAAGTGGATATATTCCACTGTTTGTGGGACTGCTTCCTTAGTAAAAGGTCTGGGAAGACCTGATAGAATTTTTCAAAGATTTGTTTGGGATGATAGTCCAAATAATTTCAGCATGGGCATTGTATAATATTCTGGATGACCATTCTTCAGAAGTTTCTACTACCACTGAGAAAATAATACTTTTTATTTGGGCTTCAGCCCAAGTATTCTTTACAGTTGGGCACAATCTGTCTCTTCCACTATTGACCTAATAATCGATAAAGTTGAATTTCTGTTCCGGATGGATTGGGTGTAAACAACTACAAATAAGGAAAAATCGACGCAAAAATTATTTTTAACATGAAATAAATTTATTGAAACAAGCCCAGCCTCTGCAAAACAAGCGTTGAGTGCTTTGAACTCACCTCTTGGTGTATGAAAGGACAAGTGCGTGGAAATGTCAAGGTATTTTTTCTTACACTTGGTGAATTTAGTGGTTAACCTTTTCATTTAATGGTGCACCACATGGGATGGAGGGGGGTAGGCTGAAGTGATTTCTTGGGGACTTTCCCTCGTTAAAATGAAAAAAAAAGAAACCGTTTTTCATGGTCAAGTTTTTTCTTGTATTTTTGGTGACCTAACAAAAATAATTTAGAATAAAAAAAGATCTAGTGTGTAAATGGATTGTGTATGTGTATGGATAGGCAGCATGGTGGCTCAGTCGTCAGCACTGTTGCCTTGCAGTACTGGATACGAGTTCGACCAAATGTAACGTCTGCATGGAGTTTGTATGTTCTCCCCGTTTTTGCGAGGGTTTCCCCCAGGTTCTCCGGATTCCTTCCACACGCCAATACATACTGATGAGTCAATTCCCTTCCGATAATATTGGCCCTGGAGCGTGGGTGTCTGATATAGGGAAATTAGGTTTTGAATCCTATTGGAGAGAGGGACTGATTTAAATTGACAATTTCTGTACGGCGCTGTGGAATATATATATATATATATATATATATATATATATATATATATATATACATAAGAAACCGAAATAAATAAATAAATTAAAATAAAGTTGAATAATATATGGCACCAGTATTCTATATATGTTACATGCAATTTATTCCAACAGATCATTTGATAAGTTACTACTTCTTTTTCTCCTTTCTAGTTGCTTCTATTCTACCGCAGTGGTATAGTAAAGCTTCTGGATGTTTCTGAACGACAACCAGTTTGCCAGTTTGGTCTCCCTTCGCCCTATAAAGTAGCATTTCCCTGGCAACCAGTGTATGTTCTTGATGCAATGAACCACTGTCTTTTTCTTAAAGGTGGGTAATAATATCTGCATTGCTCATGTCTCTAATACTACGGTTTTATTACGCTAGGACTGTCTTGTATTTTTCCCATTATTCCTAATACACTTGGATATGTGAATATATCTTTAGCTATAGATCTGGCACTAAGTATATTATATTGTTATTACGTGATTTAAAAACTATTTCGAGTCATCTTATTACTATAGAGCATGTTATAGCGTATATTTATTAACCTAAAAAATTTAGTGTCAGGTTCAAAATGACTTCTTATTTTACTCTGTATAATGCAACATGTTTAGCATTTTTTTTTTCTTCTCTGAAATGAAACCTATTCTCAGAATATCCTTAAGAGACTCATCCTTGATCTCTCTCACCGTCTATACAATCATTCTGCATAATCACAGCCCCATATTATTTTATGTACAAAGCAATTTACTCTAGACGGATTAAGTAGGGAAGAGAATGCAAAGATATAATTTTATACAATTTTCATGTCACTAAAATGGATGTTTATGTAGATGTATGTAACACAATGGCTGCTGATATACAGGTTCGCTTTATAAGTAACGTGCAGAGAAATAGGGCTAACCAATGTCATTACGTCAGTAGTCATAAGGAAGTATGATATGTTAATTACCAACAATACCTCAGATTTACTCAGAAAATATATATTTAGTTTTGCTTTATCGGCTTTGAATGACATATAAAATATATTGGAAAAGAAAAAACATATTTACTACGGCTGGCAGGGATATGGATTTATTGAGTAGTTCATGGTTTTCACAACTCCCCAGAGGTGCCCAATCAAAATGGTTGACTGGTTTTCACCGGCATCCCACCGAGAACAAATGGTCTTAGCCGTGTGCTACCTGTATGTTATGGTCCTCTGATTCATATCATGAAAGAATCTGCTGCCATGTTTATGCTACCCTAAATGAGGGCAGCATATGTGGTTGTAAACTGCTATTTGGACTCACTGCAAGGCTCTAAAGGGAAAGAGCGCAATTTAGTTTTTGAAGTGAATATTTTACAAAACTTTTTGGACACCAGGTTGCATTGAGGTGAGGTACCAGTACAGTGAAAACCCCCGGGAAGTGGCCTCATTTGGGAAACTAAACCCCTATAAATGGGTTTTCCCATGATGGACATTTATGACATATCCACAGGATATGTCATAAATGTCAGATAGATGTGGGGCCCTCCTCTGGGACCCGCACCTATCTCTAAAACGGGGCCCCCTAAACCTCGTTCTACCTCTTTGTGTTCCAGCCGATTTCCGACCATGAAGGGGAAAACAGCTAAGCCCAATAGAACGGAATAGTAGTTACGGAAACAGCGTAGCTCGCATGCTACATTGCTTCCGTAACTACTTTTCACCACTATGGGATTTACGGAAACTGCGTAGCTCAGCGAGTTACGCTGTTTCCGTAACTCCCGACCATGTAATCAGTATGTGGCCGGGAGGCAGCGTGAGCACAAAAAGCTAGAACGGGGTTTAGGGGGCCCCGTTCTAGCGATATGTGCGGGTCCCAGAGGTGGGACCCGCATCTATCTTACATTTATGACATAACCTGTGGATCTTACATAAATGTCCCTTGTGAGAAAACGCCTTTAAGGAATCTATCATGAGGTGTAGTGAGCATTTTGATCCCAGATTTTGCAGATTAGTACACAACGGATATTGCAGATTGAAAATTGCCATTTTTCCACGGATATTCTATTTCCGTGCCGAATATGTTGTGCCCAGCTTTTACCACTGGAGACACACACCCGATAAATTATTAAGCGGAGTACAGTAATATGCCATATGTGGTGATAAACTGCTGTTTGGGCACATTGCCAGGCTTGGAAGGACTGCCATTTGGTTTTTGGAGAGGGGATTTTACTTGGTAGTAGTTTTGTTTAGGGTTTTACTGGTATTTCAGTTTATAATGTGGGAGCATAGGTAAGTATAGTGGAGTATATCAGCACATAATAAAAAAAATGTCAAAGGTAGGAGCAGCACTGTGATTCTTTGCCTGTTAAGGACGGTGCTAAGCTTCCAAACAAGGAGTGACTCCTCCTTGTGTAACGTACATCCAAGAAATAGAGAATGAAGCAGCACTCAAAAAAAACTTGAGTTTATTCATCCAACATCCACTACAACGTTTCACCCTCTCTATGAGGGCTTTTTCAAGTCTTGGAGGACTTGGAGTACTTGAAAAAGCCCTCATAGAGAGGGTGAAACGTTGTAGTGGATGTTGGATGAATAAACTCAAGTTTTTTTTGAGTGCTGCTTCATTCTCTATTTCTTCAGCACATAATAAGGTGTATAATAATGGGGTAAATAAATAATAAAATTAATTATCCATGGCTAGTGACGTACGCTTTGAACCAAACTTTTATGCACAGGCAAAGTTTTTTGGGGCAGGTGTCGCACTTTTAAAGGGTGTCCGTGGTAATGTACAAAATATCCGCACTTCAGTATTTCCTAACCTTCACTAGCCCCATATGCAGCACAAGACCCTAAAATGCCATTGTCTCTGCTGCATCTACGGGGTCCACCTGTGGGGCCTAGGAAATGATGACTTGGGGTTTTAGGTGAAGAACTGCTGGACTTATAAATTAGTCTGGGCCGTCGTTTTGCATCAAGTCATAACTTTTTATTTTTCCGTTGATAGAGCTGTTAGAGGGCTTGATGAGCTGTAGTTTTTATCGGTATCATTTTGGGGTACATGCGATTTATTTATTTTTTGGATCAGTATTTATTACATTTTTTGGGAGGTGAGGAGACCAAAAAAAACGCAATTCTGAAAATTACGCTGTTCAGCATGCAGTATAAACAACATGTTTACTTTATTCTGCGGTTCGATACGATTACGGCGATACCAAATTGATATAGTTTTAAATGTTTTACTACTTTTACACAATAAAAACACTTTTTTTTTTTTAAATAATATAGTGTTTTGGGGACACCATATTCTGAGAGCCAGAACTTTTTTATTTATTTTTTGTCGACGGAGCAGTGTGAGGGCTTGTTTTTTTGCGTGACAAACTGTAGTTTTTATTGGTACCATTTGGGGGGTACTTGCGACTTTTTTTTATCATGATTTATTCCATTTTTTTTGGAGACAAGCTGACCAAAAAAGGAAATTCTGCCATTGTTTTTATTTTAGTTTTTTTTACGGTGTTCACTGTGTGGGATAAATAATTTTTATAGTTCAGGCCGATACAAACGTGACAATATCTACTATGTATAATTTTTTCATTATTTCTTTTTTTTTTCTAATTATAAACCATTTGATTGGGGAAACGGCGATTCTTGTTTTTTACTACTTAAAGCTTTTATTTATCTATTTTTCGAGAACATTTTTTTTTTTACTTTTTTTTACGCTTACTTGGGGACTTGAAGGCCTGACCTTCTGATTTATGACTTCTGTAGTGCAGTGTATTGTAACTGTCATTTTTCAACTGACAGTCGACTGCGCTATTGATTCCGTCAAAAAACCGGAACCCTTTCACAACGGTGGCAAACAGAAACCATTAGAAAAGTATCCGTCACCATTGAGATCAACGGTGATGCAAACGGAAGCTATGGCTTCTGTTTGCCTTTCCATTGAGGCGTTCCCCCGACGGAAAGCTCAGATGGAACCCCTCAATGGAAACCAACACTTATGTGAACACAGCCTTAGACAATTCCAAATGCACTAGATGTATTTAGAGGCATTCGCAATTCTTGCCAACTTTATTAGTGCACAATATGCCATTATTCATTAATGTGGCCCCAGTGTATTTACAGTACTATGTACCATTATCTTTCTGTATCTTGCAGCAAATGAGAACAGGGTTTCTCGAGAGATTTTGATCCCAGAAAATTCTACTTCCTCTCTATTTGCGTTCAGTTTTGAATCTATGGTAAAGACTCAGCAGGCAGCTGTGCTCCCTGCACAAAGTTTACACTGGGAAGAAAATTGCAAGTTATTATTTCAGATGAGGTGGGTTCATTTACTATGTTACATACAATTAATGAGTTTATGAAAAGTAAACAGCAATCATATCTTTGTGTGCCATTTTGTTCTCATTAGGTTGCAAACGTTTTCAGAAAGGAGAGCGCAGATAGCAGCATCATGGTCGCTTCTCAGAAAGCAAGCCTCAGATTTTACACGGCGCAACACCCTGAGCAGATAATCGAAGAACAAAAACTTGCAGATGTATTGAGATTCATGCTTTCCAAAAAGTTCCACCTTTGATTCGTCAGTCCACAGAATATTATCCCAAAAGTCTTGGGGGACATCTAGATGTTTTTTGGCAAATGCGTGACGAGTCTTTGTGTTCGTTTTGGAAATCTCCCATGGAAGCCATTTTTGCCCAGTGACTTTCTTATTGTGGAATCCTGTACATTGACCTTAACTGAGGCAAGTGAGACCTGCAGTTCTTTAGATGTTCGTCCGGGCTCGTTTATAACCTCCTGAATGAGTAGTCGATGCGCTCTTTTGGTAGGCTGGCCATTCCTGAGAGGGTTCACCACTGTTCCAATTTTTTGCCATTTGTGGATAATGGCACTCACTGTTGTTCGTTGGTGTCCCAGAGCCTTAGCAATGGTTTTGTAACCATTTCCAGACCGGTAGATTTCAATGCCTTTCTTTGGCATCTGTATTTAATTATCTTTAGAACGTGGCATGTGCTGATTTTTGAGACCTTCTAGTCTCTTCTTCACATTGCCAGACATGTTCGCTTTAAGTGATGTTTAGATTCAACAGGTCTGGCAGTAATCATACCTGGGTGTGGCTAGTGAAATTGAACCCAATTTTCAAAAGAATTTGGTAAATGGGTTTTCTAGTCCTAAGAAATTGATGGCCTATTGAAAGGCCATCAATACCTGATCTGTGGGGATCCGACTCCAGGGAAAGCTGTTCACTTGAAAGGGAGAAGGCTGTAATACTGTGAACCGCCTCTACAAGTGTGTCGGCAATTCACAGTACGAGCAGGTTGAATTGAAGGTGAAGCAGAGCCAGGATCGGACCCCCACTGATCAGGTATGATGGCCTATCCTGAGGTTAGGCTGTAAATTTCTTAGGACTGGAATACCCCATTTACTGGTTGATTTAGTAGCTAAGAGGCAATTACTTTTTCGCATAGGGCCAGCATTTTCCTTCAATAAATGTAATCATCATTTTAAAAACAGCATTTTGTATTTACTTGGGTTAAATTTGTCTAATGTTAAATCTGAAATATTCAAATGTGACAAATATGCAAAAATAGAAGAAATTGGCAATAGGGTAAAAACTTTTTCACAATACTGTTTTTTTTATTCAATTAAAAAGTAAAGATTAAAATCTTGCAGGAAGTAAACCCTAGATAATTACACATAACATAATACAACGTGGGATTAAAATGGTGTTTTGGCCTTTTACAGGCTATTTTGGAATACTTTTATTAGATATGTTGCTGTTTGGAGTTTTTGCACTCAGTACAGTATATCCATGATTTGTAGCTACAATACTGATTTTTAATTGTCAGTAAAGGTACTTTGAACCTTAGAGGTTTAAGGGCAGATTCAGACGAACGTTGCGTTTTTGCGCGCGCAAAAAACGCGGCGTTTTGCGCGCGCAAAAACCACTTGACAGCTGCGTGTGTCATCCGTGTATGATGCGCGGCTGCGTGATTTTCGCGCAGCCGCCATCATAGAGATGAGGCTAGTCGACGCCCGTCACTGTCCAAGGTGCTGAAAGAGCTAACTGATCGGCAGTAACTCTTTCAGCACCCTCGACAGTGAATGGCGAACACAATATCGAGAAACCTGTTAAAAAAAAAGAAAAAGTTCGTACTTACCGAGAACTTCCCTCCCGGCCGTTGCCTTGGTGACGCGTCCTTGGTGACGCGCCTCTCTTGACATCGGGCCCCACCTCCCTGGATGACGCGCAGTCCATGTGACCGCTGCAGCCTGTGCTTGGCCTGTGATTGGCTGGAGCTGTCACTTGGACTGCATTGTCATCCCGGGAGGTCAGACTGGAGGAAGAAGCCGGGAGTTATCGGTAAGTCAGAACTTCGTTTTTTTTTAAAGGTTCATGTATATTGGGATCGGAAGTCACTGTCCATGGTGCTGAAACAGTTTAACTCTTTCAGCACCCTGGACAGTGACTTTCTCCTGACGTCGCGTACCGGAAATTTTTTTGCCGGGTTCGGCCAAAACGAGTTCGGCCGAACCCGGTGAAGTTCGATTCGGTTGTCCGGGTTCGCTCATCTCAAAGACACTCCGTTTGGATGTTTGGAAACAGAAAAGCACGTGGTGCTTTTCTGTTTACATTTATCCTTTTGACAGCTGGTGCGCTGTTTCAGTCGGTTCGCACGGAAGTGCTTCCGTGCGACCTGCGTGGTTTCACGCACCCATTGACTTCAATGGGTGCGTGGTTTCACGCACCCATTGACTTCAATGGGTGCGTGATGCGCGAAATACGCGGAGATATTGAGCATGTCGCGCTTTTTGCGCAGCTGAAAAACGCTGCGCAAAAAGCACGGACTGTCTGTACTGCCCCATAGACTTGTATTGGTCTGTGAGTGGCGCCTGAAAACCACGCGGCCCGCACGGACCCAATACACGCTCGTGTGAATCCCCCCCTTATAATAATAAACATTTATGACAAATCAGCTTCATATAACATAAATATCTTAACGGAGGGTGTTCGATAACCGGAATGGAGTTGATTGGTACCCTGTTTTTGGCGGAGATTTGGCCTCGTATACGTGATTATTGTCCATTTAAGTGTATTGGACATAGATAAATAGCCACGTCCACACATTTGTCATAATTACATCTTCTGTTACTCTTTAGAAATTGTTAATCATGATGATTATTGCAGGAAAAAGAGAGAACTTTGATCCAGCGCCGGTGGTATGTAAAAGGAATCGGACTTCCAATTTTATTGGTATACAACTTTAAAATGATCAAAGTGCAAAAAAAGGGTGAATCGCATTGATCAATCGCCTACGAGTTTCAAACACGTCCTGTGTCCTTACTTATGAGGACACAGGATGTGTTGAAACGCGTAGACGAATGATCAATGCGATTCACCCTTTTTTTGTACTTTGATCATTTTAAAGTTGTATACCAATAAAATTGGAAGTCCGATTCCTTTTACATACCACCAGCGCTGGATCAAAGTTCTCTCTTTTTCCTGCAATCGTTGTCGCTAGCAGTATGAGGATCCGAGCGCAGTCTGAACAAGACACAACAAGTGGTGAGCTGGAGGATCCCTCCCTTTTCTTAATGATGATTATTATTATTATTATTGTTGTTGTTGAGAGCTTGTTTTAACCCCTTTACGACGAAAGACGGATGTATCTGTCCTATGCAGGGGCTAGTTCCCGCATAAGGACGGATATATCTGTTCTCTGATCGGGTGGGTACTGCCACTGTACCCACATGATCAGCGACAGTAGCACGGCTATTATACACAGCCTGGCTCCTGCCCCAACTGCCGGAATCGAATCGCTCTCCGATTCCGTCAATTTAACCCATTAGATGCCACTGTCAATAGCGGCAGCGGCAACTAATTTGTTTGACAGAGGGAGGGAGCTCCCTCTGTCACCCCACGGTCGCCCTCGCAAAGAAACCGCGGGGCGCCGTTGAGTTTCCATGGCAGCCGAGGGCCTAACAAAGGCCCCCGGGTCTGCCTTCAGCAACTGCCTATTAGGCTATGCCAGAGGCATGGTCTAATAGATTGCCTGTCAGTTTTACACTGAAAAAAATAAATAAAAGATTACAGTAAAAATAAAATAGAAACACTTTTTTCCCCCAAAAAGTGGTTTTATTTAGTAAAAGTGTCAAAACAAATAATACATACACATATATGATATCCCCGCAATCATAACGACTCGAACAGTAAAATTAAAGGCGGCTGAATGGCGTCCAAAAAAAACACAAAAACAACGGCAAAATTTTCTCCTATTCCCCCCATAAAAAATAAAAGTTAATCAATAAGTCTCATGTACCCCAAAATAGTATTAATGAAAACGACACCTTGCCCCGCAAAAATCAAGCCAACATACGGCCACACATTGACAGAAAATTAAAAAAGTTACGGCTCTTGGAATGCGGCGATGCAAAAACAAGTAAATTTTTTCTAAAAGGGTTTTTATTGTGCAAATCTTTTATATAACTGGTATCCCTGTAATCGCGCCGACCCATAGAATAAAGGTAACATGTTATTTAGGCCTCATGCACATAAACTTATTTTTTTCCTCCCGTAAATACTGGCGTAAATTCGGGTACTTGGTCACACATATTTGACCCGTATTCCACCAGTATTTACGGACCTGTGCCCGTAAATACGGACCCGTTTTCTCTGCACTAGTCGGCAGCACCTTCTCTCTATTAGTTCTGAATAGAGAGAAGGGGCAGCCCTTTCGGGCAGAGTTTCTGCATCGATTGAAGGTAAAATAAGTAAAGTAAAAGAAGTTCATATGTACCCCGGCCGTTGTCTTGGTGACGCGTCCCTCTTTTGACATCCAGTCTGACCTCCCTGGATGACGCAGCAGTCCATGTGACCGCTGCAGCCTGTGATTGGCTGCAGCGGTCACATAGGATGAAACGTCATCCCAGGAGGCCAGACTGGAGGAAGAAGCAGGTAAGTTAACTTTTAATACTATTAACACTAGCGGTAGTCACTGTCCCGGGTGCTGAAAGAGTTACTGACGATCAGTTAACCCTGGACAGTGACTATCCCCTGACGTCGCCTAGCAACGCTCCCGTAATTACGGGTGCACACACGTAGCCACCCGTAATTACGGGAGCTCCATAGACTTCTATGGGCCTGCCCGTGCCGTAATTACGGCCTGAAATAGGACATGTACTATATTTTTCAACGGCACGGGCACCTTCCCGTAAGCATACGGGGAGGTACCCGTGGCCAATAGAAGTCTATGGGCCCGTAATTACGGCCCATGAGTACGGGCGTTTTTATGTTCGTGTGCATGAGGCCTTACGCTGCATAGTAAACGGCGTAAATTTATAACCTGAAAACCAATGCTGGAATAGCTGCTTACTTTCAATTCACTCCTAAAATAAAGTTAATAAAAGTTAATCGATATATTATATTCAACCAAAAATGGTGCAATCAAAAAACACAACTCGTCCCGCAGAAAACAAGCCCTTATACGGCTATGTCGACGGAATAAAAATAAAGTTACGACTCTTGGAATGCGAAAGAAATCAAAATCCATGAGAAATAAAAAAAATAATCCTTGGTCATTAACGCGCAAAATGGTTTTGTCATAAAGGGGTTCATCCAATATGCAGCTTTTCTGAAAGTTTGAAACTTTCAGCAGGTGAACTGCAATATAATGCCGTAAAAATATTACTACAGAAGTGTGAACTGCGCCTAAAAAATAATAAGCAACTTTAGTCAAAATCTGAACCAAAATAAATTAAGCAAAAGGAGAAGAAACCCTAAATAATAATCTTAAATTCATAACATGTATAATATAATGTGGATTTCACTATAAATAAGAACAATGCATTGTATATCATCATGTAACTTCTGACCAGCAGAATTATAGGTGACAAAAAATAGTATAAGTGACAGCCAGCACGGTTTTACTAAGGACAGAAGTTGTCAAACCAACCTGATTTGTTTTTATGAAGAGGTGAGCAGAAGCCTAGACAGAGGGGCTGCTGTGGATATAGTGTTTTTGGACTTTCCAAAGGCATTTGACACTGTCCCCCATAGACGTCTAATGGGTAAATTAAGGACTATAGGTTTAGATAGTATAGTTTGTAATTGGATTGAGAATTGGCTCAAGGACCGTATCCAGAGAGTTGTGGTCAATGATTCCTACTCTGAATGGTCCCCGGTTATAAGTGGTGTACCCCAGGGTTCAGTGCTGGGACCACTATTATTCAACTTATTTATTAATGATATAGAGGATGGGATTATTAGCACTATTTCTATTTTTGCAGATGACACCAAGGTATGTAGTAATGTTCAGTCTATGGAAGTTCGTGAATTGCAAGCGGATTTAAACAAACTAAGTGTTTGGGCGTCCAGTTGGCAAATGAAGTTTAATGTAGATAAATGTAAAGTTATTCATCTGGGTACCAACAACCTGCATGCATCATATGTCCTAGGGGGAGCTACACTGGGGGAGTCACTTGTTGAGAAGGACCTTGGTGTACTTGTAAATCATAAACGAAATAACAGCATGCAATGTCAATCAGCTGCTTCAAAGGCCAGCAAGATATTGTCACGTATTAAAAGAGGCATGGACTCGCGGGACAGGGATGTAATATTACCACTTTACAAAGCATTAGTGAGGCCTCATCTAGAATATGCAGTCCAGTTCTGGGCTCCAGTTCATAGAAAGGATGCCCTGGAGTATGTTTCACCACTTTTAAAAAAAATAAAACAATTTGCTAAAAAAAAAAAATGTTTTGTATCGCCATATTCTGAGAGCCATAACTTTTTTATTTTTCCATCAATTTAGAGGTGGGAGGGCTTAAATTTTGCGGGGCGAGCTGTCGTTTCCACCGATACCATTTTGGGATAAATGCGACTTATTGATCACTTTTTATTCCTTTTTTTTTTTAGAGCTAAGGTGACCAAAAAACAGCAATTTGCATGTTTTATATATATATATATATATATATATATATATATATATATATATATATATATATATATATATATATATATTTAGTTTTTTTACGACGTTCACCGAGCAGGTTAAATATCGCTATATTGTGATAGTTCGGACTTTTACAGACGTGGCGATACCAATTATGTTGACTTTTATTTTTATTTTTTACATTGCTTTAGGGAAAAATTGGGAAAAGGTTTTTTTTTTGAACTTTTAATATTTTTTTGGGAACATTATAAAAATCTTTATTTAACTGTTTTTGACTTTTTTTTTATTACTTGAAGCAGTGATCGTTGGATCGCTTGCATGATATACTGCAATACTAATGTATTGCAGTATATCGTGATTCTGACAGTCTCCTTTGAAGCTCTGCCGGAGGCAGGGCTTCAAAGGAGTACAAAGATGGCAGACATGGGTCCTTTGTTAGGCCCCCAGGCTGCCATAACAACCACTGTAAACGATGGGGGGCGCGATAGCGTGTTCGAGGGGGTGCCCCCCTGATTCTAACAATTTAAATGCCGCGGTCACGATTGACCGCGGCATTTAAGGTGTTAAACGGGCGGAATCAAAGTGAACTTTGATTCCGCCAGTTGCAGTGAGGTTTCGGCTGTGTAACACCGCCGTCACCCACTGTGTTGTATGGAGCGAACTCAGCCTGTGAACCTGCTCCATACTTCCCCTTAACGGCTGCCACGTACCAGTACGTGACATGTCGTTAAGGGGTTATGGGTAGTTCTTCTGAAGCGCCGCCTTTTCATGTCGGCGCTTCAGAAGAACTTTTCCAGCATCGGGACAGGATCTCCTGAAGCCCGGGCTGTTGCTAACAGCCTCGGGCTTCAGGGTAATGACCGGAGACCACTAGCGATCATGTTTAACCCCTCAGATGAGGCGCTCATAAGCGAGAGCGTCGCATCTGAGTGGTTTTAGAGGGAGGGGGTTCCCTCTCTCAACCCACTGGCGTCCCGCGAAGAAATCGTGGGGTGCAGATGGTTTCTATGACAGCCTGGGGGCCTAACTAAGGCCCACAGGTATGTCTTTAGTAAATGCATGTTAGGCCAGAGGCAAGGCCTAACTAATGCCTGCCAGTTTTACACTGCCAGTCATAATACACTGCAATACAGAAGTATTGCAGTGTATTATAAAAGCAATCAAAAGATCGCACAGTAAAGTCCCCTAGTGAGACTAAAAGAAAGTTTAAAAAAAGTTTAATAAAGTTTGTAATAAATGAATTTAAGTCCCAAGTAAAAAACTATTTAAAACCCACTTTTTCCTCAAGGTTACATTTATTTTGGGCCTTGAGGACGCAGCGATTTTTTTTTTTTTATTCCACTTTACTGTGTTCCGAGGGCCATAAGTTTTAAATTTTTTTGTCAATGTAGCTGTATGAGGGCTTGTTTTTTGCAGGACAAGTTGTATTTTTTTTAATGGTACCATTTTGGGTTACATATAATGCATTAAATAACTTTTTATTAGCTTTTTTTGTGCGGGTAATGGGAAAAAAAAAACAATTCTGCCGTTGTTTTTTGGGTTTGGTTTCTCCGCCGTTCACCGTGTGGTAAAAATGACATATTAACTTTCTTCTGTGGGTTGTTATGATTTCAGCGATACCAAATTCATATTGTTTTTTTGTTTTGTTTTTTACTACTTTTGCACATTAGAAACAGAATTTTTATTTTGAAATTCATTTGTTTTTGTGTCACCACAGTTTAAGAACCATAATGTTTTTTTATTACTGTCAACGGAGCTGTATGAGGACTTGTTTTTTGAAGGATGAGTTGTATTTTTAAATGCCATTATTTTGGGGTCTATATAACTTATTGATTAACTTTTATTAACTTTTTTTAAGGGGGGAATTTAAAAAAAACAAACTGCAATTTCACCTTAGTTTTTTGGGGCTTCAATTTACGCTGTTGACTGTGCGGCATAAATGACATGTTATCTTTATTCTATAGGTCGGTACAATTACAGCAATACCAAATATGTATTGTTTTTTTTAATGTTTTACCACTTTTGCACAATAATAGGTTATTTTGAGCATTCCAAGAGCAAAAACGTTTTTCCCATTAACCCCTTAGTGACCAGCCTATTTTTGGCCCTAATGACCAAGCTATTTTATTCATTTTTTTTTGGTCGAGTTCAAAGAGCTATAACTTTTTTTTTTTTTTCAGTCGACATATCTGTATGAGGATTTGTTTTTTGCGGGATTAGTTGTATTTTTTAATAGCACCATTTTAGGGTACATATAATTTTTTTATTAACTTTTTTTGGGGGGGGGGATTATAAAAAAAAAACCTGAAATTCCACCATTGTTCTATGCGTTTTTAAATTGACGCCGTTCACTGTGCGACGTAAATAACATGTTACCTTTATTCTATGGGTCGGTAAAATTACGGCGATACCACATATGTAGAGGTTTTTTATATTTTACGACTTTTTCACAATAAAAACACTTTTGAACAAAAATTATTTGTTTTTGCATCGTCGCTTTCCAAGAGCCGTAATTTTTGTATTTTTCCATCAATGTCGTGATTTTTTTGGGCTTGGTTTTTGCGGGACGAGACGTAGTTTTAATAGGTACTGTTTTGGGGTGCATGGGACTTATTGATTCATTTTTATTATTACTTTTTTGGGGGGCAATGGAAAAAAATAGCAATTTCGCAATTGTTTTTTGTGTTTTTTTTTACGGTGTTCACCTTGCGGTTTAAATTACATATTAACTTTATTAATTGAGTCATTACGGTCGTGGTGATACCATATATGTGTATTTTTATTTATTTTTTACACTTTTACTAAATAAAACCACTTTTTATGGAAAAAATGATTCTATTTATTTTTTTTACTGTAATTTTTATTAATAATCTTTATTTCACACTAATTACTTATTTTATTAGTCCCACTAGGGGACTTTACTATGCGATCTACAGATCGCTGCTATAATTCTTTGGTATACTTAGTATACCAGAGCATTATTGCCTGTCAGTGTAAATCTGATATATTAGGATGTGCCTCCGGTGCGTCCTAACAGGCATATGTCCAGGGCAGACCTGGGTGCTTTTATCAGGCCCCTGGCTGCCATGACACCCCATTGGAGACCCGCGATTGCATTTGCGGGCCGCCAATGGGTGACAGAGGGAGCTCACTCCCTCTGTAAACAAGTTAAATACCGTGGTCGCTATTGACAGCGGCATTTAACGGGTTAAACGGCCGCGATCAAAGTAAACTTCGATCGCGGGTGTTGGAGCAGGAGCCCGGCTGTCATCAGACACCCGAGCCCCGGCTCCAGCCTGCACGGGACACCCCTGCAGGACTTAAACTGGGCCACCGTGAAAAGGCGGCGGCCTAGCCTAAGGCCCCTCAGTGACCGCCATGAAAAGGCATATTGGTGGTCACTAAGGGGTTAATGTGGCTTGATGAGGGCTTGATTTTTGCAGGACAAGTCATTTTTAATTAAATCGTTTTGGGGTAAATATAATTTATTAAACATTTAGCAATTATTTTGGGGGAGAATGGAAAAAAACAAAACAATTCCGCCATTGTTTTTTTGCGTATTTATTGCATCGTTCATCATGTGGTTTAACCCCTTAGTGACCAGCCCATTTTAGGCCTTAATGACCAAGCTATTTTATTCGTTTTTCTATAGTCGCATTCAAAGAGCTATAACTTTTTTATTTTTTCGTCTACATAGCTGTATGAGGACTTGTTTTTTGCGGGATTAGTTGTGCTTTTTAATAGCACCATTTTTGGGTACATATATTTTTTATATTAACTTTTATTAACCTTTTTGGGGGGGATTATAAAAAAAACCTGAAATTCCGCCATTGTTCTATGCGTTTTTAAATTGACGCCGTTCACTGTGCGACGTAAATAACATGTTACCTTTATTCTATGGGTTGGTACGATTACGGCGATACCACATATGTAGAGGTTTTTTTATGTTTTACGACTTTTGCACAATAAAAACACTTTTGAACTAAAATTATTTGTTTTTGCATCGTCGCATTCCAAGAGCTATAATTTTTTTATTTTTCCATCAATGTAGTGATTTTTTGGGCTTGTTTTCTGCGGGACAAGACGTAGTTTTGAATGGTACTGTTTTGGGGTGCATGGGATTCATTTTTATTATGACTTTTTTGGGGGGCAATGGAAAAAAATTGCAATTTCGCCATGTTTTTTTGCGTTTTTTTTTTACGGTGTTCACTTTGCGGTTTAAATTACATATTAACTTTATTAATGGAGTCATTACGGTCGCGGCGATACCACATATGTGTACTTTTTTTTTTTTTTTTCAAATATATTTTTTTATTCAAAACCAGAACAGTTACAAGTATGCAATGTGTATCACACATACACTAATATATACACCAAATAACAATGTGTTCCAGCTTCAAAATTATTTTTCATTTTACTTGTCATCATTAAGTTGCAAGGTATGCAGTAAAACAAAACACAACCAACAATTCCCTTCCCTCCCCCCAACTCTCCCCCATCTCGGTGAACATTTTCTTAACTGGCCACCAGCATGCCTAGCGTGCCCTGGATACTCTGTGAACTATACCATGATGTGTGTCGAAATGTGCGCATGAACATCCCTATCTCTGCTGTGGGATAATGTTGCTCTATGAATTTACGCCAAGTTTTAAAAAATTGTTCTGTAGACCTTTCTTTGTGTTTTTCTAGGTCCGTCTTATCATACCCCAATAAAGTCTTGAGAGTAATCACGACCTCCGCAATTTCCGGGACCGATGCCTGTAACCAGTGACGCAAGATGCACTTTTTGATAGCCAATAAAGCCATATGCACTCCTTTCCGGGCCACTAGAGGTGGTCCCTCCCCCCCTGGATCCAGAGGAATATAGTGAAACAATACTGCCTGTGGGCTTGCGTGCACCTCCTCACCCCAGGTATCTTTAATAAATTGTAAAGCCCGATCCCAAAACGTGCAAATTTGTGGGCACAACCACATCCCATGAAGTAAATTGGCTTTATGTAAGTCGCATTTTGGACAATTACGCAGATAGTGTGCTGGAGCGTCCCTGTAGGATAAATTAAAGGCGTATGTCGCTCTGTGCATTAGCCTGAAGTGCATCTCACGCCACTGTTCATTCACCATGACCTTCCTCACCCTCTCCCATCCATCTCGTATCTTGCTGGAGATGTCTGGATCCTCCAGCTCCAACTCCCACGTTCTAAAGCAGGAAGTACTAAAGGAATCAAGATGAGCATTCCGAAGTTTACCATATAAACTTGCAAGACTTCTCCCCGCACCACCCTGCGGCACCATCCCATCAAATGCTCCCCGTATCTCTACTCCATCAATATTGCGGACTTTGTTTTTACATAACCCTGTTATTTGAGCATATTGCAAATATTGATTTTCCCTCAAATTGTATTTGCTAGAGACCTCCTGCCACGTAAGCCATCTCCCCTCCTCAACATTCATGAGTTGGCCCAGGACCTTGATCCCTTCATCTTTCCACTGCGAAAACAATTTATTCTGACTCCCCTGTGGAAACATAGGGTTATCCCACAACGGCCAGAATTTAGAAAGACCATACGGAAGACCAAAAAGCTTCCGCACCGCCTTCCATGCGCCGATTGTATCTTTCAGCAACAGACTTGCCTTAACGTTATTAGGCAGTTGAGCATATGACATGTGTAGCAGGGCCTGCAGCGGAACCGATCCCGCCAATTCCTGCTCCAGCTGAACATTGGAGTACATATTGGTGTTATGTATCCAATCCCCTATATGTCTGCAGATGGCTGCTAAGTTGTAGTATCGTATAAGTGGCAACTGAATACCTCCATCCACTTTGGGCAGTGCCAATTTTTTATATGCAATCCTAGGTCTCTTCCTTTGCCACAAGAATTGTAAAAATGCTGTCTGTAATTTCTGGTTATCTAGGTGCTTGATCAATATGGGTATGGTCTGCATTGGATATAACAGTCGAGCAAAGCTTATCATTTTTAAAAGAGCAGCCCTCCCAAACAACGACAATGGCAATGACGCCCATCGATTTAGTTCCTTATGGATTTTTTCAAACAAGGGTGAATAATTTAGTTTATAGAGAGAAGAGGGAAATTTGCCTATTTTAATCCCCAGGTATGTAATATATGATCTAGCTATTTCCACCGTGCCCTGCAAGGGTGGTCTTACCCCTGATTCCTTCAAGTAAAGTAATTGACTCTTTTGTGCATTGACTTTATATCCTGAGAAGGACCCAAAGTATTTTAGCTTCTCCAGCACCCCCCCCCCAAATGATCCCCAGGCGATTTCATAAATAACAAAAGATCATCAGCAAAACATGTTAGCTTGACCTCCTGGCTGCCAACCTTAATCCCTTCAAAATCTCTGGATGACAAAAGATGTCTCGCTAGCGGTTCCAAAGCCAAGTCGAACAGCAACGGAGACAGGGGGCATCCCTGCCTTGTTCCCTTCTGTAAATGTATCGGTGCTGACAAAAAACCTGCAGTGAACACCCTAGCTAGAGGTTCTGAATATAATGCTTCCAGGTAATTCCTGAACAATCCTTGTATCCCAAATCTATCTAGAACTATCCTCAACCAATCCCAGTGTACATTATCGAAGGCCTTTTCGGCATCTAACGTTAAAAGTGCTGGCGAATCATGTCCCTCCATATTAGAATTCCTCATTGCGTCTTGAACCGCCAAAACCGTGCGTATGTTTTTGACCGCCGACCTCCCCTTGACAAAACCCACCTGGTGTGGCCCGATCAAATTAGGGAGAAACATAGCCAACCTATCTGCCAGTATCTTTGACAATATTTTAACATCCTGATTTATCAAAGAGATTGGTCGATAGGACCCCGGGTTAGCCGGGTCTTTCCCATCCTTGTACAATACTTTAATATAAGCTACATTGCCCGACTTCAAAAATTCCTTATTTAACAGCATACGATTAAACACCGGCAATAAAATGGGCGTGACTTCCTCCCTCATAAGTTTGTAAAAATCACTAGAAAATCCATCTGGCCCTGGCGCTTTGTTATTCGTCAATGATTTAATGGTCGACATTATCTCTTGTTCCGTGATCAATGCGTTTAATGCTTCTCTATCAGAGTCCGAGAGAGATGGTAACGCTACGGAGTCCAGAAACTCCCTCCCCTCATTCCTCTCCGAAATGTCCTGTGCATACAGCGCAGTGTAATAATCTCCCAGTATATCATTGACGACTTTTGGATCTTTCTGTACTTCCCCATTCCCATCTCTCAACCCCCCTATGTGAGTCGGGCGAAATTGTCCTTTCGCCATTTTAGCCAGCAGGGAACCTGATTTGTTCCCATATCTGAAAAAATGCGCAGTTGTTTGCTCTCTCTGGAACCTTTCTTTTTTATCCAGCCACCTTTCAAACTCTGCCTTTGCCGTGAGCCAGTCCCCCCTAAGCGCTAATGTCGAGTTTGCCAAGTACGCTGTGTATTTCATGCGAAGGTTTCTGCTAGACTCGTTATAACGTTTGTTGGTTTTCCGTTTAAGCGAAGCAACATAGGAAATGATCCTCCCCCTCAACACTGCCTTGGCTGTGTCCCAAAACAAGTGGCTGTTTTCTCTATGAGCTTGATTTTCCTGACTATATTCCCCTAACCAGCCCTTCAAGCAGGATTGAAAGGATTCATCAGTTGCCAGAAATGACGGAAATTTCCACAATATATCCGACCCCCTTTTAAACGTATCTGCCAAGATCAAAGAAACCGGTGAATGGTCTGATATCACCAAGTCCTCTATTCGAGCACTGAGGATCCTAGAGAGGAGCACCGGAGAAGCCATAAAATAGTCAATACGCGACCATGCGGTATGCGCATGAGAAAAATGAGTGAATTCTCTACCTAATGGAAATTGTGTTCTCCATACATCTACCATGCCCGTGGAAGACATTAATGGGGCCAAGACTTTATCATGTGTTCTTTCAACCAACATCCTACCATCCCCCCTTCTCCTGTCCTCTGTTGTACATAAGACCGAATTAAGATCCCCTCCCAGCAGAATCTGAGGTTCTTTATCCGCTAAAAGTTTTCCTTCCAGAAATTTAAAAAAGACCCGATTGTTGTCATTTGGTGCATATATACAGTACAGACTCACTCTCCCCATGGCACCCTCCAAGATCACATGCAAATATCTACCCCCCTCATCCCGCTCAAAAGTAACCACCGAACATTCAATTCTTTTGTGTATGAGAAGTAAGACGCCCGCCTTGCCATTAACTGCTGGAGAACCCATTACTTTTTTTTACACTTTTACAAAATAAAACCACTTTTTATGGAAAAAAAATGGTTTTATTTATTTTTTTACTGTACTTTTTATTAATAATATTTATTTCACTTTGATGACTTATTTTATTAGTCCCACTAGGGGACTTTACTGTGCGATCTTCCGATCGCTGCTATAATGCTCTGGTATACTTCGTATACCAGAGCATTATTGCCTGTCAGTGTAAATCTGACAGGCAATCTGTTAGGACGTGCCTCCGGCGCGTCCTAACAGGCATATGTCCAGGGCAGACCTGGGGGCTTTTATCAGGCCCCCAGCTGCCATGACACCCCATCGGAGACCCGCGATTGCATTCGCGGGCCGCCGATGGGTGACAGAGGGAGCTCACTCCCTCTGTAAACAAAGTTAAATGCCGCGGTCGCTATTGACGGCGGCATTTAACGGGTTAAACGGCCGCGATCTAAGTAAACTTCGATCGCTGGCGTTGGAGCAGGAGCTCAGCTGTCATCAGACAGCAGAGCCCAGGCTCCTGCCTGCACGGGAGACCCGTGCAGGACTTAGACTAGGCTGACGTGAAAAGGCGTCAGCCTAGCCTAAAGCCCATTAGTGACCAACGTAAAAAGGCGTATTAGTGGTCACTAAGGGGTTAAATAATGTGTTGACTTTATTATATGGGTCGTTGTAGCAATGCAATGTATGATGTATGTGTATTATTATAATTTTTTGATTAACAGTTTTGCTAAATAAAACTACTTTTTTATGGAAATTTTTATTTTTACTGTGAACATTTTTTTTTCCTACTAATAAACTTATTTTATTTTTTTTTGTCCCACTAGGGGTCTTCAAATATGGTCTGCTGATCGCTTTTATAACGATTTACTATACTCCGTATATCAAAGCACTATTGCCTGTCAGTGTAAAACTGATAGGTAATCAATTAGGCCGTGCCTTAGGCACGGCAAGCCGAAAAAAGGCCCCCCGGTTGCCTTGGCAACCCATCAGCGCCCCACAATTGTGTCACGGGGCACCGATGGGGCGGCCTAGAAAGCACCCTACCTCTTTTACCATTGACACGGCATCTGAAGTGTTAAACGGCGGTAACACATTTACGCTCATTTGTGCAAACGGGTTGAAACATTTTTTTTATAACATTTTGTTTGACCAGACTTTCAGAATTAGTTAAGAAAGCAGAGGTTTGTAAAAGGTGTAAAAAGCCAAAGCATTTGGAAAAACGATCTACAGAATGATTGGAATCTTTTTGGTTAGTGGGAGATCAGGTAATATGGTTTAAAAAGATAACTCCATGAATTAGTGTATTATCTCATGAGCAGATACAATAGATATTCTGCAGGTGAATGCAACGTGGTTTGACAAGTGCCTTAATTTAGGGAATCTTCATCAGGGCCCAAAAAATGAGAATAATATAAGGTTTTACAGGCAAGAACTACAGTGTGCACCAGTGCAATTATACATTGTACTCTGCGCCTGGTATAGCTGTTTGTACTAGTTTTCATATTTGAGGTCAGTGTACTGTGCTGGCACATTTTAACCTGATCATGACAAGCATTGGCACTGAGAAGGTAAAGATTTCTTATTTTTATGTCGACAAATCCATTAAGAGAAAATCATATCTTCAGACACTCATACTGTTTTAAAAATGAGAAAGTATTGATTTTTTCAAAAAGTGGAGACCTACTGTATATTTAGTCAGCGCTTTCTGTAACTGGTAAACTTGCTAGTACAAATGTGCAAAATGTATAACGGTCAATTTAACACATGATACTCAAAGGGTTACTCCAGTCAAAAACGAAAAATTCAGAGTAATGAGTAATGGAGCTCTACAATCCCCCAAAGTATCATTTATCTGAGTTTTGCTGTAATAGAGATCCCTTTACACCAGTGATGATGGCGCTTGGATAATGTTAACATGTATAAATACTTGAAGGCTATGTACACCTTTTTAAATATTTAACTTTATTTTATTTTTTTGAAATAAAAATCAGTGTGTTTTGTGCAACTTTCTAAATACTTTTTTTTTTGTAATTATTTTTACTTTTTGAGATACAGCTGCTTTGTATCCTGTATACAGAGCCATTGTATCTAGCGCTGAGACCTGAATCTGTCAGGTCAGTGGGACTGACGGTTTCAGTGACAGCGGGTCACGCAGAATCGAGCTGTTACCGATCACATCTAAGTTCATAACTTAGATGTAATTGATAACAGGTGGATCCTGTGTGTTAGGGGAGATTCACACGAGCGTTGCGTTTTTGCGCGCGCAAACAACGCGGCGTTTTGCGAGCGCAAAAACCATTTGACAGCTGCGTGTGTCATGCGTGTCTGATGCGCGGCTGCGTGATTTTCGCGCAGCCGGCATCATAGAGATGAGGCTTGTCGACGCCCGTCACTGTCCAAGGTGCTGAAAGAGCTAACTCTTTCAGCACCCTCAACAGTGAATGCCGAACACAACAGCGAAAAACCTGTAAAAAAAAAAGATAAAGTTCCTACTTACCGAGAACTTCCCGGCCGTTGCCTTGGTGACGCGTCCTTGGTGACGCGTCCTTGGTGACGCGCCTCTCTTGACATCGGGCCCCACCTCCCTGGATGACGCGGCAGTCCAAGTGACCGCTGCAGCCTGTGATTGGCTGCAGCCTGTGCTTGGCCTGTGATTGGCTGGAGCTGTCACTTGAACTGAAGTGTCATCCCGGGAGGTCGGACTGCAGGAAGGAGACAGGAGTAATCGGTAAGTTAGAACTTCGTTTTTTTACAGGTTCATGTATTTTGGGATCGCAAGTCACTGTCCATGGTGCTGAAACAGTTTAACTCTTTCAGCACCATGCACAGTGAATCTCTCCCGACGTCGCGGACCGGAAATTTTTTTGCCGGGTTCGGCCAAAACGAGTTTGGCCGAACCCGGTGAAGTTTGCCTCGGTTGTCGGGGTTCGCTCCTCGCAAAGACACTCCGTTTGGATGCTTGGAAACAGAAAAGCACGTGGTGCTTTTCTGTTTTCATTCATCCTTTTCACTGCTGTTGCGCGAATCACGCTCGTCCCACGGAAGTGCTTCCGTGTGGTGCGCGTGATTTTCACGCACCCATTGACTTCAATGGGTGCGTGATGCGCGAAATACGCAGAGTTATTGAACCTGTCGCGCTTTTTGCGCAGCAGACAAACGCTGCGCAAAAAGCACGGACTGTCTGTACTGCCCCATAGACTTGTATTGGTCCATGCGTGCCGCGTGAAAACCACGCAGCCCGCACGGACCGAATACACGCTCGTGTGAATCCCCCCTTAAAGACACGCAGGACCGGCTGTCACTGAACCCGTCAGTGCCGCTGACCTGACGGGTTCAGGTCTCAGCGCTAGATACAGTGGCTCTGTATACAGGATACAAAGCAGCTGGTTCTCAAAAAGTAAAAATAATTTTTAATAAAAAGTAATTAGAAAGTTGCACAAAACACACTGATAGACATTTAATTATTTTTTTTAAAACCCCCCAAAATAAAAGATTTCTAAGGCTCCATGATGCACCGTTTCTAACTTGCAGTTTCATTTTCCAGCCTGGGTCAGGCTTATATGTGGGCACAACCCACTGATATCTATGTAAGAAGACGTAATTAACATGTGGCTGACTCAATTGTCATGGGGATAGAAGTCACTTAGTGCTGTGATATGGGAAATCTCTAATAACAGCAAATAACAGGAAGTAAAAAGACTACAATGTAAAAGTTAGGAACACATAAACACCATGTCCTGGCTGATTTTTCATTTTTGTTTTTTTGCAGAACTAATTTTATTGTATTTCATCCAAGATCTTGGATTTAAAGTACCTGCGGTCAGAATCTGATTTACATACACACAATAACATTTTGGTAATTAAAGTTGAGAGTTACTGACAGATTTTATCCAAGTTGCACATTGTGTCAGGAGATACACAACCACTGCTACATGACGCTCTGATTATCATTGATCATAATGGCTGAACTATTAATATGGATAAATATTCTTGCACACCAGTAAGGGTATGTTCACACGAGGTCATTACGTCCGTAATTGACGGACGTATTTCGGCCGCAAGTACCGGACTAAACACACTGCAGGGAGCCGGGCTCCTAGCATCATAGTTATGTACGATGCTAGGAGTCCCTGCTTCTCCGTGGAACTACTGTCCCATACTGAAAACATGATTACAGTACGGGACAATTGTCCCGCAGCGAGGCAGGGACTCCTAGCGTCGTACATAACTATGATGCTAGGAGCCCGGCTCCCTGCACTGTGTTCGATCCGGTACTTGCGGCCGAAATACGTCCGTCCATTACGGGCGTAATGACCTCGTGTGAACATACCCTAAGTGATCATTAGATCATATGTCATGGGTAGAAAACTTTCAATAACTGAAATATTTGGCACAACAGGATTAGAATTTTATTATTGTGTAATTCAGATACAAGAACATTAACCGTAGCTATTTTTAGGTTAGGGTTAGGTATCTCAGTTGCAATGCGGGATGTATGCCGCCCATGTTTTCTTACAACAGAGAAGATGCCAGGAAGAGAGGTATAAAGCTTTCCTTTGCCAGATTCCCAATGCTGGCACATCTTTCCTCAGAAATTGTAAGAAGCTTAGATCTCCAGAAAACGAAAACTCGGGATTCATAATTTTTTCCCCTCTAAAGGAAAACAAACTTTATTATTGCTTTATTGTCATATACACAATGTGCATATGAATTTGTATATCTTCAAATTCTAGTAAAAATAATGTTCCAAAAAAAAAAAAAAAACGCTTTGGGAAAATGCTAATAAACTGTATCTAAAGAGAGCATATAAAGTTTCCACTATGGACAACATGTTCATAAACTGGATTGTATGAAGTAGCTTTTGGGGAAAGCACAAGAGTCAGTGAGATGAGTACACAACAAAGTGGTTGTCTTTTACTGGCAAGCCCTTTGAAAGATTATTGAAGTTCCTATAAACCTCCTTTAGTCATGTACTAGTTCACATGTATGAACATCTAAATCCCATGCATTACAGTGTTTTTCTGTTTAGACCAGACCACACCATATGGGATTTTGCAATCCTTATATTCTCATATTCTCCTACCGCAAACAATTATTTTCCCATTGGTATAATTGCATGTGATGTTTTACTGTTTTGCACTGCACTTTAACCCTTTGATAAAATATGTATGAAATAAATTGGGGTGCTGCCACATTGGCTATCCCTTCCTGGGCAGGATTTAATGTCAGCTGAGCAGTGGCAAAGATGCAAGAATACATCTATACAACCATAGTGATTGCAATCCCAAAAATCTAATTGTCAAAAAGTAATTTATTTAGAAACCTCCCAGGGTTATTCTTTTATTATCTATGACAATCTTGCAGGGTCCTATTTAATAGAAATGTTCATTGCAGGCTGGAGGCACATCATATCGCATTCAGAGATGTATTGCCTGAAGTGTCAAAGCAATCATAAATGACATGTTGTGCTGTTCTATACTAGTACCACTTTACAAATGTAGGGATCATTTACAAAGAAATGGTTTGCGTGCTGCAGAACATATCAGTTGCAAATGTCTCTATACGTGGTCGTGTACACACCCATATTGATTTACCACAATGAAGTTTATGACCAGGTATGGACTGATTTTTACAATGATTTTGGTTTTAAAGTAGTGTACTCCAAGAGTAGGAAATTTATAAAGAAGTAGAAGGGAATTTGAAGCCCTGCTAGCTTATTACTGGAATATTTTCAACTATAGGGAGCTATTTTATAAAGGGTTTTTATAATCACAGACAACTCCCCTTAAACCCCTTAGCGGCATCCAAAGTATGGTAACGTCGGATGTGCGGTACACAAAGATTGCGCAAGCTCAGGAGGTGAGCCACGTCATATGCGGCAAGTGATGGCACTTTCAAACAGCTGACACCCGCCTACAATGGCCAGGATCGTAGATAACTCGATACCGGTCGTTTTACCCCTCAGATGCTGCTGTAAATAGTGACGGCGGCGTATGAGCAGGAATGTACGCCTTGTGTCCCCGATCGCCCCCACGACTAAATTGCGGGGTGCCGATCTGTTGCCATGGCAGCTGGAGGCCTATTGAATGCCTTCAGGTTGGCTATTAGCGACCTCTTATTGAGCCTTGCCACCATGCAAAAAACAAGCCCTCAAACCGCTCCATTCTTTTTTTTAACACATAGTATTTTCTTTGTAAAATTAGTACATTATGAAAAAAACTATATAAATTTGGTATCGCCATAATTGTATTAACTTGCAGAGTAATGTTAACAAGTTGTTTTTACTGCACGGTGAACACAGTAGAAATTAAACCCAAAGAACAATAGAGGTTTCACTTTTTTTTTCTCATTTCACTCCAGAAAGAATTTTTTTCACATTCCCAGTACATTTTACGGCACATTAAATGATACCATTAAAAACTACAATTCGTTTCACAACAAAACAATCCCTCATATGTCTATGTCGATGTAAGAATAAAATAGTTATGGCTCTTAGAATGCAACAATGAAAAAATTAAAATTGACTGTTTACAATGGGTTAAAGAAGGACTCCGCCCCAAAAAAAATAAAAAAATTATTACGTATCATGCGAACTCACCAGCAAAATTTTAGCAGTGTCGTTTATTTCTTCCCAACTCAGTTGCATCTATACATTTTTTAACCATGTGCCATGTGATCTTAGTCTGACCACCAAAATAGAACATGCACTCATGTGTAGACAGGAGGTCAATTTCCTATGTGTAGATGACTTCCTGTGAACTACAGGATTACATCATCACCAATCAAATCTGCCCTGGCAGTTCCGAGACCTTATCCCTCCCTACCCAGCTCCACCCTCCTTGTTCCTCTGTATGTCCCCCCCATGCATATAGTGCTGTTGAAGAGATTAGTTTTGGCCTATCTAAGGGAGCAGGACTGCAGTGATATAATAGGTGAGTCGATACAATGATTAGATGCAGAGTTCTATAACTTCCCTTACTGACATAACTGTCTATACTATCTGTGTGTACTGTGTGCAGAATCTCCAGTGTATTTCTATGAAATGCTGCTTCTCACTATCTCTTGTGTCAAAACTGACGGAGAAATATATCACTAGCAGGAGACAGAGGAAACCGGCTGAAGCCTCTTCACATAGGATACACTGAGACTCTGCATTGTTAGGACAGAAGTTTAATGTCACTGATCTATCACTTGCTGCACTTAGATAGGACTCAGAGCAGAGTAAGTGCAGTGTGATGAGACACCACCCCCTCTGCAAAGCCAGAAGCATCATGGGAAATGTAGGCTGTATTAGGGGAACCAAATCAGAGGGGTAGAATGATCCAAGATGGCAGACCACCCATAAATGGCACACTAACTAAATAGGTATACACAAGTCGGAGCCTCTACATTAAATAATAGCCTATGCTGCACCCCAACAAAAAAATAATAATAATTGCTGGAGTACTTTTTTATTCTGGGTCCCCCTTCTAACAACCGATTTTACTGATGGAAGATTCAGTCCGATGCAGGAGTAATGCTCAAGGCATGTTCACACTGCTTATTTTCCACCGTTTACACCGTATTTTTTCATTAAATTCTGCGTAAAAATATGCTTCGTAAAAAAGTGTCACATGTCACTTCTTGAGGCTTTCTTTAAGCAGATTTTTAACAATTCCAATGGACAATGCCAAAAATACTTTGAACAAAAAGACGTGAAAAATGCTTGGCAAATCTTCTTCAAAATCGCCTGTTTTCAGAGGCTGATTTCTTTTTAAATCTGCCTCGTATTTTTCTGCTTCACACATAAGCTGTGAACATACCCTAAACCAGCCAGTTTACCGGGCTCCCAGATTAAAAGGATTGTCTGATGGGAAATGAAGTATTACATGGCAGTCATTCAGATGAATGGTCATCCAAGGTTTCAAAACAAAAATAAAATAAGAATTTTCAAATTTTCATTTATTGAATGGAGGTCACAGTCTGAAAGAAAACAGGTCTAAAAATTATAATATTGCAGAATATGGCATATTTCTGCACGGAATTTTGCACATGACTGAAGATATGTTGTACATTTACAATATTGACTTACAACAGATCTAATGTATATAATTGTAGAACAACTTGTCAAAGCATTTCTTATACAATTTATATAACTTGTTATTACAGTCAAATAATAATAAGATGTTAGTTTATATATTATGGGATTGTGTCTGAAGAAATTCCCTAATATCCACCTTACCTGACTTTCTCCCCTTCCAAGCAGCCATAAGTAAGATAAATATACAACATTTAGAGTCTTAACAGAAGAGGACAATTTTAGGAATGTAATTTTTTTTATGTTCTTCAGTAGCACAGTTTATAATTTTTGGGAATGCTATAAACTATATTATGTGTAATGTGTTATGCTATTCTAGTGCTCATGTACTCAGATGTATGACAGTAATGATAGAGAGATTTCCACTTGCTTCTTCCGGATGTGACAGGATAAGCTGTACTCCCAAGTGTTGTCACCTTGACCCAGTAAGATTTATAATAAACTTAACAGTACTCAATGTGTGCACTCAAGACATAGGATCCTGTCTTTCTGTCACACTGAATAGTTTCATTTTATCTTTTTTTTTCTGTTATTTTTTTAATCTTTTTTTTTTTAGCAAAAGATAAAAAGGATAAAGATAAAAATAGGCATGCCTTGGATATATATTTTTTATTAATTTGAAACCGAACTTTATTTACACTTAGCATCTGTATTATTCTAAGCTCAGCACTGCTTTATTCCAGACTGTTATGTTGCTCTAACTTTTGCAATCTCATGTAGTCAGAGGAACACCACCACCTTGCTTGGTCTAATTAAATATTGGAAAAATTGGATTGTGCCCCTTTTGATCACAGGGCCTATATATAGCCAATAGCTTATTTAAGGAGCTATTTCTTAGTAATATTGGTAATTTGTGTGAAATGTGCATATACTGCTGCAGGAGAATTACCTCCAAAAGTGATTCAGACCCGTTGAATATTTTCCTTTGAACCATCTACTCAGGTGTATAAATCTGGTTACATTGATTAGATTTAAAGCAGATCTCCAGGACTCCCCTGAGGTTCATTTGCCTTGGGGTATGTTTAGCAAATACCCAGCAATCCTCTTTTTCTCACTGGTAGTCATTTAGTCCTTGCCTTAAAAACATTGATCACCTATCCACAATTCGTCAGTCCAATTTATTTTCTATGGGACTGATGGAGATAGCTGGGCACTGTACTTTCTATTTCCGTTGGTCCCATAGACAATGAATGAAGCGCTAGTATGAGTGACCATTTCTCTGTTCAAACTGGGGACACGGGACCCTTGTTTTCATCATCGTTGGTGGTCCCATGGGTCGGACCCGCAATGATCACACATTTATCACCTATCCTGTGGGTAGGCCAAACATGTTTTTCGTGGGACAACCCCATTAAAAGAAATTAACTCCTGATACCCCTACTTCCTGGTGACCTTGTGGTGAGTTTGTACTTCTATACCTCATGCATGGTATTGGATCCTGTCTAAACAAAGCAGGAATACCGTCACAAACACGACCTTTGGGAAAGGATTCCCTGCTTTGTTCTGATCGTATCTCATCATGTTCTTATTACAGCCATCTGAAAGAGTGCACATGTGTCTGCCATCTTACCTATCAAACCAACATACACCAAAGGAACTTTTCAATCAAACATGTTATTGTATAGAGCAATTTGTACTTTACATTGGTCATGTTATTTATATACTCTAGTTTAGCTATATCGTGTGTGGTCAATATATTGGGTAATATATACTAGTCCTTCTCAATGAATTAGAATATCATCAAAAACTTAATTTATTTCAGTAATTCAATTTAAAAAGTGATCTATGTCCAGCATATTTTTCTTTTAATGTTGATGATTATGGCTAACAGTTAATGAAAACCAAAAATTTAGTCTCTCATCAAATTAGAATATTGGGTAAAAGTTCAAGATTGTCGACTCATGGTGTCACACTCTAATCAGCTAATCAACACAAAACTCCTGCAAAGGTTTCCTAAGCCTTTAAATGGTTCAACAGTCTGGTACAATAGGCTGCACAATCATGGGGAAGACTGCTGACTTGACAGTTGTCCAGAAGACAGTCATTGACACCCTCCACAAGGAGGGTAAGCTATAAAAGTACATTGCTAAAGAAGCTGGCTGTTCAGAGAGTGTTGTATCCAAGAGTATTAATGGAAAGTTGAGAGGAAGGAAAAAGTGTGGTAGAAAAAGGTGCACAAGCAACAGGGATAACCGCAGCCTTGAAAGGATTGTCAAGAAATGGCCATTCAAGAATCTGGGGGAAATTCACAAGGTTCCTGTTGTTACCCGTGCCCTGTTACCTGTGAACTGTATCCCGTGCTGTGTACTTGTTCCTGAGCCTTTTAGTGTTGGAGTCGTGTCTCCCTGCATATGCTGTCGTCTGCCACGTCCAGTGTGGTCCGCCACGTCTGGCGCAACCTGCTGCACCTGCTGTCATCCGCCACGTCTGGCATAACCCGCTGCACCCACCTCCATCCATGCCAAAGCTTCGGACACTGTCTGGACTATTCAGGTACCCTAGTGCGGGACTTTGCATTGCTGGTGCGCTCTGTTGTTTGGCCAGCTGCCTCCCCGCTACGGCGGTGCGGCCTAGTGGGTCCACATACCCACAGATCGTGACATATATGTATGTATATGTATATATTTGAACTTAAATTACTTGGAAGTCTTTATTATAAGCAAGTGTAGATGATGTTATGTTATAAAGACCCACAATTTACTTACTGTAGATCCTCCAAGTCTACTTATTTGTATAATACCAATTTTGACTGGTATGTACCACTTAAATGGTCTTAAATGTTTTCGAACAACTTAGCCTAATCTAATAGTATACCAGATACATATCAACTTTGTTATTTATTTACTGTCAAAATTTTGTTGTTTAATCTATGCAAGTTCTTTGTGAAGTTGCTGCCACTAGGTGTCTCCCTTCCTTTAATCTGCTGTCCATCCCCAGTTGTCAAGCAAAATCCATCTCTAGTTACAGAGCAGAGGAGACAAGCTACAGCAAGATGGGAGGGGGGGGTCTCTTTCTGTTTTTCTCTAAACATTTTTTTGTAGGGGTGCCCTGAGGAAATTATTTTTCCCAGGGGTGCCTCAAGTCTGAAAATGTTGGGAAACTCTGTACTAGGCTACAGGCCGTTGAGGGATAGGATCCCCGTGCAGGCTGGCATGATGACATTACTGGATCACGTCGGCCTATGCAGGGATCCTGTCGTTGACGTTGTGGAGCGGCTCCGTTCATCTTGGGAACAGGGCCTAGGTGAGTACGATTTTTTTTGTATGGGGGGCACTGTCTACAAAGGGACCGTATGGCACTATCTACAAGGGGGAGGTGGGGGGCTGTATGGTAATGTCTACAAGTGGTAGGTGGGGGGCACAATGTACAAGAGTGAGGTGGGGCTGTGTGACACGGTCTACAAGGGGGAGGTGGGGGGCTGTATGGCACTGTCTACAAGGTTGAGGTAGGAGATTATGGCACTGTCTACAGGGATGCTGTATGGCACAATATACAGGGGGGCACTATCTAAAAGGGGGGGGGGCTGTGTGTGGCAGCCAAGGGAGGAGGTCATTATACTGTTTGGTGGCCACTTAGCAGAGATTATACTGAGTACGTGCACTACAGGGGGCAATATACTGTGTGTGGCGCTTAGGGGGCATAATAATGTGTGGGCACAATTAGAGGACAAAATACTCTGCCTTTGAGGGGTCTATATTATATTATATTATTAAATATTATACGGTATAGGGGGCACTAAAGGGGCATTATACTGTGTGGGGGCACTATATAGGGCATTATACTGTGGGGGATATTATACTTTTTTATAGGGCATTTTTTTATGATAAGGGTGGGGCGCCGAAAGATAATTGCGCACAGGGCGCCATCTATCCTAAGGCCGGCCCTGAATATAATGATACCTTTTAAAACATCAAGTGTACATAGAGCTGCACTGCGGGATGGTTGACTCATATTAGAAAGGTTTAATCATGCTCATGCAGTTAAAATGTCCCGGAAAAAGTCGGAGTGGTGAAACCCTGGTTTGGGCTAACTATTTGGGATACCGCGTGCTACTTGTTTTTATATATGCTTGTTAACCCCTTAACGCTCAGTGATGTACTATTCCGTCATGGAAACCGCCCTGTTCGCGCTCCATGACGGAATAGTACGTCACGGGAGTAACGGCCATTTCGGCCGTCCTCCCGACACATACACGAGCTGTGACAGCTGCTGTCTCGTACAGCAGCTGTCACAGCTCCAACAGCGGGGACAGATCGCTGTGTCCCCGCTGATTAACCCCTGAAAAGCCGTGTTCAATAGCGATCACGGCTTTTTAGGGGTTAAGCTGCCATCGCCGGCCTGCTACACGATAGCGGCCGGCGATGGTGACTATGGCAACCGGACACCAAACAATGGCGTCCGGCTATGCCATCGACGGAAGCCTAGTGGGTCCTGACGAAGTCAGGACCCACTATACTTGCTGTCAGTGAGTAGCTGACAGCTCTAATACACTGCACTACGCATGTAGTGCAGTGTATTAGATTAGCGATCAGGGCCTCCTGCCCTCAAGTCCACTAGTGGGACAAAGTAAAAAAGTTAAAAAAAAGTTAAAAAAAGATGTTTAAAAATTAGAAAATAAAAGATTTAAAAGTAATAAAAGTAAAAATCCCTCCTTTTCCCTTATCATTACTTTATTATTAATAAAAATATATAAACAAACAAACTATACATAATTGGTATCGCCGCGTCCGTAACGGCCTGAACTACAAAATTATTTTGTTATTTATCCCGCGCGGTGAACGCCTTAAAAGAAAATAATAATAAACCGTACCAGAATCACAATTCTTTGGTCACTTCACCTCCCAAAAAATGGAATAAAAAGAGATCAAAAAGTCGCATGTACCTAAAAATGGTATTGATGGAAACTACAGTTCGTTACGCAAAAAATAAGTCCTCGCACGGCTTTATTGATGGAAAAATAAAAAAGTTCTGGCTCTTAGAATAAGGTAACACAAAAAGTAAATGATTTTTTACAAAATGTATTTTATTGTGCAAACGCCATAAGACATAAAAAAAAACTATAAACATCTGGTATCGCCGTAATCGTATCGCCCCGCAGAATAAAGTGAATATGTCATTTATAGTGCACGGTGAACGCTGTAAAAAAAATAGAATAAAAAAACAATAGTAGAATTGCTGTTTTTTAGTCACCGCGCCACTTAAAAATAGAATAAAAACTGATCAAAAAGTCGCATGCACCCCAAGAAAACTACAATGAATTCCTCAAGGGGTCTAGTTTCCAAAATGATGTCACTTTTGGGGGGGTTTCCACTAGGGCTCAAAATCCACTAGGGCTCAAAATCCACTAGGTGCTCCTTTGCTTCGGAGGCCGGTGCTTCAGTCCATTACCGCACTAGGGCCACATGTTGGATATTTCTCAAAACTGCAGAATCTGGGCAATAAATATTAAGTTGCGTTTCTCTGGTAAAACCTTTTGTGTTATAAAAAAAAGTGTCATAAAAAGGATTTTCTGACAAAAAAAAAAGTAGATTTCACCTCTACTATGCTCTAAATTCCCGTGAAACACCTAAAGGGTTCATAAACTTTCTAAATGCTGTTGTGAATACTTTGAGGGGTCTAGTTTCTAAAATGGGGTGTTTCATAGGGGTTTCTAATATATGGGCCCCTCAAAGCAACTTCAGAACTGAACTAGAACCTAAAAAAATAAATAAATTAGGCAATACTTCGCTTCTTACATTATACTGATAATGAGCGGTGCCCACACCGAGATGACCCCAGTTTTGACCGTTTGTATAAATGGAGACCCCTATTAGACCACTTCAGTGCCCGGTTTTCCCAAGCATACACCCCCGAGAAGTGTATTTCTATTGATAAGTACTTGGTACATTTTAACCCCTTAAGGACGCAGCCTAGTTTGGGCCTTAAGGCTCAGAGCCCATTTTTCAAATCTGACATATTTCACTTTATGTGGTAATAACGTCGGAATGCTTAAACCTATCCAAGCGATTCTGAGATTGTTTTCTCGTGACACTTTGGGCTTCATGTTCGTGGTAAAATTTGGTCGATATATTCAGTCTTTATTTGTGAAAAATTGCAAAATTTAGAGAAAATTTACAAAAAATAGCATTTTTCAGAATTTAAATGCATCTGCTTGTAAAACAGACGGTTATACCACCCAAAATAGTTACTAGTTCACATTTCCCATATGTCTACTTTAGATTGGCATCGTTTTTTGAACATTATTTTATTTTTCTTGGACGTTACAAGGTTTAGAACATAAACAACAATTTCTCATATTCTTAAGAAAATTTCAAAAGCCTTTTTTTGAAGGTGCCAGTTCAGTTCTGAAGTGGATTTGAGGGGCCTATGTATTAGAAACCCCCATAAAACACCCCATTTTAAAAACTAGACCCCTCAAAGTATTCAAAACAGCATATAGAAAGTTTTTTAACCCTTCAGGCATTTCACAGGAATTAAAGCAAAGTGGAAATGAAATTTGCAAATTTCATTTTTTCTGCTGAATTTCAATTTTATTCAATTTTTTTTAGTAACAGAGAAGGTTTTACCAGAGAAACACTACTAAATATGTATTGTCCAGATTCTGCAGTTTTTAGAAATGTCCCACATGTGTCTCTAGTGCGCTCGTGGACTAAAACACAAGCCCTAGAAGCAAAGAAGCACCTAGTGCATTTTGAGGCCTCTTTTTTATTAGAATATATTTTAGGCAGCATGCCAGGTTTGAAGAGGCGTTGAGGTATCAAAACAATGGAAACCCACCAGAAGTGACCCCATTTTGGAAATTACACCCCTCAAGGAATTCATTTATGGTTTTTGTTATCATTTTGACCGCACAGTTTTTTCACAGCACCTATTTGAATTGGGCTGTGAAATGAAAAAAATGATATTTTTTCCAATAAAATGTCATTTTTGATCAAATTTTCTTATTTTCACAGGGAACAACATACCCCATTTTGTTGCCCAATTTGTCCTTAGTGTGGCAATACCCCATTTGTGGTGATAAACTGCCGTTTGGGCCCATGGGAGGGCTCAGAAGGAAAGGAGCGCTATGTGTTTGTTGGAGTCCAGATTTTGCTGGATTGGTTTTCGGGTGCCATGTCGCATTTGCAGAGCCCCAGAGGTATCAAAGCAATGGAAACCCACCAGAAGTGACCCCATTTTGGAAACTACACCCCTCAAGGAATTCATTTATGGTTTTTGTTATCATTTTGACCGCACAGGTTTTTCACAGCACCTATTTGAATTGGGCTGTGAAATGAAAAAAATTATATTTTTTCCAATAAGATGTCATTTTTGATCAAAATTTCTTATTTTCACAAGGAACAACATACCCCATTTTGTTGCCCAATTTGTCCTTAGTGCGGCAATACCCCATTTGTGGTGATAAACTGCCGTTTGGGCCCATGGGAGGGCTCAGACGGAAAGGAGCGCTATGTGTTTGTTGGAGTCCAGATTTTGCTGGATTGGTTTTCGGGTGCCATGTTGCATTTGCAGAGCCCCAGAGGTATCAAAGCAATGGAAACCCACCAGAAGTGACCCCATTTTGGAAACTACACCCCTCAAGGAATTCATTTATGGTTTTTGTTATCATTTTGACCGCACAGTTTTTTCACAGCACCTATTTGAATTGGGCTGTGAAATGAAAAAAATGATATTTTTTCCAATAAGATGTCATTTTTGATCAAAATTTCTTATTTTCACAAGGAACAACATACCCCATTTTGTTGCCCAATTTGTCCTTAGTGCGGCAATACCCCACTTGTGGTGATAAACTGCCCTTTGGGCCCATGGGAGGGCTCAGAAGGAAAGGACCACCATTTGGCCTACTGGAGCTTTTCTGGTGCTAAGTCATGTGTGCAGAAGCCCCTGAGGTACCAGTACAGTTGAAACCCCCGAGAAGTGACCCCATTTTAAAAACTACACCCCTTAAGACATTCATCTAGAGGTGTAGTGAGCATTTTGACCCCACAGGTACTGTGTAAAAGATAATGCGCAGCAGATGGTGCAGTGTGAGATTTGCAATTTTATATATGTATATGCCATTTCAGTGTCCAATATAGTGTGCCCAGCATGCGCCACCGGAGATATACACCCCTTAAATTGTAATGTGGGTTCTCCTGGGTACGACAATACCCTACATGTGGCTGTTATCAGCTGCCTGGGCATACGGCAGGGCTCAGAAGGGAAAGATGAGGGGGGTAAGCTGTGCGGAGTGCATCACGGTAAATTAAAAATCAAGGGATGTATGATACATTTTAAAACAATCTTTTATACAGAGCCCTGGTTTTTCGGGACACGTGTCACATTGGTATATTGTGTTCTTCCTTATCCCCCTCTTATAGCAGACTCTGCACCTCTTTTGACTCTTTCCCTTTCCACCGGTTTGGGGACCTTCTCCTGGAAAGTGTTGCCCTGGTACGATGCGTGTGGCCTCGCTTCCAGAAGTACTGGGTGCCCCCCCTTCCTGGTCCCTAAAGATTAGATCTTGAAATTCCAGGAAAGTTCCCCTCTGGCCTGCACATCGACGTAGCACATACGCATTGTACAAAGCCATCTGTATGATGTGCCCGGCCAGCTTCTTATACCACACCGCATGGCGCTGTAGGGCTTCAGGGCTTGATTTGACAAGTCCATCCCTCCCATGTACCTATTGTAGTCCAGGATGCAGTCTGGTTTGGGGGTGGCCTTTCCTTCATATATCCTAAACCTGTAGGTATACCCTGATGCACTCTCGCACAGCTTATACATCTTCACGCCATACCTTGCCCTCTTACCTGGCAGGTACTGGCGGAATTGAACCCTCCCTTTAAAATGTACCAGGGACTCATCAATAGAAAAACACTTCTCGGGGGTGTATGCTTGGGAAAACCGGGCACTGGAACGGTCTAATAGGGGTCTCCGTTTATACAAACGGTCAAAACTGGGGTCATCTCGGAGTGGGCACGGCTCATTATCAGTATAATGTAAGAAGCGAAGTATTGCCTCATTTATTTATTTTTTTAGGTTCCAGTTCATTTCTGAAGTTGCTTTGAGGGGCCCATATATTAGAAACCCCTATCAAACACCCCATTTTAGAAACTAGACCCCTCAAAGTATTCACAACAGCATTTAGAAAGTTTATGAACCCTTTAGGTGTTTCACAGAAATTTAGAGCAAAGTAGAGGTGAAATTTACTCTTTTTATACCATTTTTTTTATAACACATAAGGATTTATCAGAGAAACGCAACTTAATACGTATTGCCCAGATTCTGCAGTTTAGAGAAATATCCCACATGTGGCCCTCGGGCGGTAATGGAGTGAAGCCCCGGCCTCCGAAGCAAAGGAGCACCTAGCGGATTTTGAGCCCTCTTTTTTATTAGGCACCATGTCCGGTTTGAAGAGGTCTTGTGGTGCCAAAACATTGGAAACCCCCCAAAAGTGACCCCAATTTGGAAACTAGACCCCTTGAGGAATCCATTGTAGTTTTCTTGGGGTGCATGCGGCTTTTTGATCAGTTTTTATTCCATTTTTAGGTGGCGTGGTGACTAATAAACAGCAATTCTACTATTGTTTTTGTATACTTTTTTTTTTACAGCGTTCACCGTGCGCTATAAATGATATATTAACTTTATTCTGCGGGGCGATACGATTACGGCGATACCAGATGTTTATAGTTTTTTTTTATGTCTTATGGCGTTTGCACAATAAAATACGTTTTGTAAACAATCATTCACTTTTTGTGTTACCTTATTCTAAGAGCCATAACGTTTTTATTTTTCAATCAATAAAGCCGTGCGAGGACTTATTTTTTGCGTAACGAACTGTATTTTCCATCAGTACCATTTTTAGGTACATGCGACTTTTTGATCTCTTTTTATTCCATTTTTTGGGAGGTGAAGTGACCAAACAATTGTGATTGTGGTACGGTTTATTAATATTTTTTTTTACGGCGTTCACCGTGCGGGATAAATAACAAAATAATTTTGTAGTTCAGGCCGTTACGGACGCGGCGATACCAATTATGTATAGTTTATTTGTTTGTTTATATATTTTTATTAATAATAAAGGACTGATAAGGGAAAAAGTGGGACTTTTACTTTTATTACTTTTAAAACTTTTATTTTCTTATTTTTACACAACTTTTTTTAACTTTTTTTTTACTTTATTACTTTGTCCCACTAGGGGACATGAGGGCAGGAGGCCCTGATCGCTATTCTAATACACTGCACTACATGCGTAGTGCAGTGTATTAGAACTGTCAGCTACTCACTGACAGCAAGCATAGTGGGTCCTGACGTTGTCAGGACCCACTAGGCTTCCGTCTATGGCATAGCCGGACGCCATTGTTTGGTGTCCGGTTGCCATAGTCACCATCGCCGGCCGCTATCGCGTAGCAGGCCGGCGATGGCAGCTTAACCCCTAAAAAGCCGCGATCTCTATAGAACGCGGCTTTTAAGGGGTTAATCAGCGGGGACACAGCGATCGGTCCCCGCTGTAGGAGCTGTGACAGCTGCTGAACAAGACAGCAGCGTCACAGCTCCTGTATGTGTCGGGAGGACGGCCGAAACGGCCGTTACTCCCGTGACGTACTATTACGGCATGGAGCGCGAACGATACAGCTGCCATGACGTAATAGTACGTCAAGGAGCGGGAAGGGGTTAAAGGGAGGGTTCAATTCCGCCAGTACCTGCCGGGTAAGAGGGCAAGGTATGGCGTAAAGTTGTATAAGCTGTGCGAGAGAGCATCAGGGTATACCTACAAATTTAGGATATATGAAGGGAAGGACACCAGTGCTCAGCCCCCAGAATGCCCCCCCCCCCTTACTGGGAGTTAATGCAAAAATTGTGTGGGATTTGGTGCACCCACTGCTGGACCAGGGTTACCACCTCTACCTGGATAATTTTTATACCAGCGTCCCACCCTTCAACTGCCTCGCTCCCAGAAGTCCTGTGGCATGCGGCACTGCTAGAAGAAATCTGAGAGGCCTGCCTAAGACTCTGCAAGGCAAACACTCAGAAGGGGTGAGAGCAGGGCACATTCTAGCAGCAACATATTGTGTGTCAAGTACAAGGACAAGAGAGATGTCACACCAGTACCCATGTACCAGGACGAGGTACCAGTACAGAGACCCCCAAACCAGACTGCATCCTGGACTACAATAGGTACATGGGAGGGGTGGACTTGTCAGATCAAGTCCTGAAGCCCTACAGCGCCATGCAGTGTGGTATAAGAAGCTGGCCGGGCACATCATACAGATGGCATTGTACAACGCGTACGTGCTACATCGATGTACAGGCCAGACGGGAACTTTCCTGGAATTTCAAGAGGTGGTTATCAAGAAACTAATTTTTAGGGACCAAGAAGGGGGGGCACCCAGTACTTCTGGAGGCGAGGCCACACGCATCGTACCAGGGCAACACTTTCCAGGAGAAGTTCCCCAAACTGGCAAGAAAGGAAAAAGTCAAAAGAGTTACAAAGTCTGCTATAAGAGGGGGATAAGGAAGGACACAATATATCAATGTGACGCGTGTCCCGAAAAACTAAGGCTCCGTATTAAAGAGTGCTTCAAAATGTATCATACATCCCTTGATTTTTAATCTACCCCAGTTTTACTTACCCTGATGTACTCTGCTCAGCTTATCCCCCCTCGTCTTTCCCCTCTGAGCCCTGCTGCGTGCCTAGGCAGCTGATTACAGCCACATGTAGGGTATTGACGTACCCATGAGAACCCACATTACAGTTTATGGGGTGTATGTCTCTGGTCAAAATGCTCACTACACCTCTAGATGAATGCCTCAAGGGTGTAGTTTTTAAAACGGGCTCACTTCTTGGGGGTTTCAACTGTACTGGTACCTCAGGGGCTTCTGCATACATGACTTTGCACCAAAAAATCCCCAGTAGGCCAAATGGTGGTCCTTTCCTTCTGAGCCCTCTCATGGGCCCAAACGGCAGTTTATCACCACAAATGGGGTATTGATGCACTCAGGAAAAATTGGGCAACAGAATGGGGTATTTTATTTCTTGTGAAAATTAGACATTTTCAGCCAAAACTACATATTATTGGAAAAAATAATTTTGTTTTAATTCCCAGCCCAATTCAAATAAGTTCTGTGAAAAAACTGTAGAGTCAAAATGGTCACAACACCCATAAATAAATTCCTTGAGGGGACTCCAACAAACACATAGCACTCCTTTGCTTCTGAGCCCTCCCATGGGCCCAAATGGCAGTTTATCACCACAAATAGGGTATTGCCGCACTAAGGACAAATTGGGCAACAAAATTGGGTATTTTGTTCCCTGTGAAAATAAGACATTTTGATAAAAAATGCCATCTTATTGGAAAAAATTTCTTTTTTTTTATTTCACAGACCAATTCAAATAGGTACTGTGAAAAAACTGTGTGGTCAAAATGATAACAACAACCATAAATGAATTCCTTGAGGGGTGTAGTTTCCAAAATGGGATCACTTCTGGTGGGTTTCCATTGCTTTGATACCTCTGGGGCTCTGCAAATGCGACATGGCACCCGAAAGCCAATCCAGCAAAATCTGGACTCCAAAGAACAAATAGCGCTCCTTTCTTTCTGAGCCCTCCCATGGGCCCAAACGGCAGTTTATCTCCACAAATGGGGTATTGCTGCACTCAGGACAAATTGTGCAACAAAATGGAGTATTTTATTTCTTGTGAAAATAAGAAATTTTGAGCTAAAACTACATATATTTGGAAAAAATATATATTTTTTTAAATTCCCAGCCCAATTCAAATAAGTTCTGTGAAGAAACTATGGGGTCTAAATAGTCACATTACCCATAAATAAATTGTTTGAAGGGTGTAGTTTCCAAAATGGGGTCACTTCTGGTGGGTTTCCATTGCTTTGATACCTCTGGGGCTCTGCAAATTTGACATGGCACCCGAAAACCAATCCAGCAAAATCTGGACTCCAACAAACATATAGCGCTCCTTTCCTTCTGAGCCCTCCCATGGGCCCAAACGGCAGTTTATCACCACAAATGGGGTATTGCCGCACTCAGGACAAATTGGGCAACAAAATGGGGTATTTTGTTCCCTGTGAAAATAGGAAATTTTGATCATAAATTACATCTTATTGGAAAAAAATGTAATTTTTTTTAATTTCACAGCCCAATTAAAATAGGTGCTGTGAAAAAACTGTGTGGTCAAAATGATAACAACAACAACAACCATAAATGAATTCCTTGAGGGGTGTAGTTTCCAAAATGAGGTCACTATTGGGGGATTCCTACTCTTTTGGCACCTCAACACCTCTTCAAACCTGGCATGCTGCCTAAAATATATTCTAATAAAAAAGAGGCCTCAAAATGCACTAGGTGCTTCTTTGCTTCTGGGGCTTGTGTTTTAGTCCACGAGCGCACTAGAGCCACATGTGGGACATTTCTAAAAACTGCAGAATCTGGACAATTCATATTTAGTAGTGTTTCTCTGGTAAAACCTTCCGTGTTACACCCAAAAAATTGAATAAAATTGAAATTCAGCAAGAAAAATGAAATTTGCAAATTTCACCTCCACTTTGCTTTATTTCCTGTGAAATGCTGGAAGGGTTAAAAAACTTTCTAAATGCTGTTTTGAATACTTTGAGGGATCTAGTTTTTAAAATGGGGTGTTTTATCGGGGTTTCTAATACATAGGCCCCTCAAAGCCACTTCAGAACTGAACGGGTACCTTAAAAAAAAGGCTTTTAAAATTTTCTTTAAAAAAAAGAGAAATTGCTGTTTATGTTCTAAGCCTTGTAACGTCCAAGAAAAATAAAGTAATGTTCAAAAAACAATGTCAATCTAAAGTAGACATATGGGAAACTAGTAACTATTTTGGGTGGTATAACCGTCTGTTTTACAAGCAGATGCATTTAAATTCTGAAAAATGCTATTTTTTATAAATTTTCCCTAAATTTTGCAATTTTTCACCAATAAACACTGAATATATCGTCCAAATTTTACCACTAACATAAAGCCCAATGTGTCACGAGAAAACAATCTCAGAATCACTTGGATAGGTTTAAGCATTCCAACGTTATTACCACATAAAGTGAAATATGTCAGATTTGAAAAATGGGCTCTGAGCCATAAGGCCAAAACAAGGCTGCGTCCTTAAGGGGTTAAACATTTTGACTTTGTTAGTATGATTCAATCTTTCTAATTTGAGACAACATTCTGCATTGCTGCTCTATATACCCTTGATATTTTTAAAGGTCTCATTACATTTCTTTGGGAGTGAAGATTGTTTAGAACTACAAGTCCCAGTGAAACCACACTGAGCGAACCCTATGCAGGTGCATGCCTAACACAGGCTGTAAGAGTGGTAAAGTACACATTATATTACACATGATATAAAGAACACATTATATTACACATGATATAAAGTACACATTATATTACACATGATATAAAGTACACATTATATTACACATGATATAAAGTACACATGATGCTTTACTTTGGACTGCATCTATCTTTACCTGCTCCAGCCTGAGGTGTGTATAATCTTTTGGAATATTATATTTCTTAACATATACTTATAGATGTTAATAAGATTGGCACTTTTTTCTAAGCTACACAAGCCCAATCTATTCATTGGTAGAGAGACCTTCCATCCCATTTAATAATCTAGTGGCCCGCCTTTGAACCCTCTCCAGCTTTCCTATATCTCTTAGAAAACATTGAAATATTTGACATACCACAGATGTCAAACTTACTAGACGGTACTTAGTTGGTTCCACCTTGACACACTTCTTTATTGCTTGCCACCGCAGCCATTTTTTGGTTTTTAATTTTTGGTTTTTCCTCCTTGCCTTCTAGAAACGAAAACAGTTTACATTTTTTTATTGACGCTAGCCCTATGTGGGTTTGTGTTTTGCAGGATGAATTGTAGTTTTTAAAGGCTCCTTTTAATGTACCATATAATGTACTGGAAACGGAAAATAAATTCTTTGTGTGGAATTGGGAAAAAATTGTGATTTCTCCATTGTTTTTTAAGTTTTGTTTTTATGGCTTTCACCATGCGGAAAAAACTAGATGTTAACTTTATTCTGCGGGTCAATTTGTTAAAAAATATTCTGAGAGCCATTGCTTTTTTATTTTTTCCTCGATGGAGCGGCCTGAGAGCTTGTTTTTGCGGGGCTAGCTGTAATTTTTATTGTTACAATGTTATGAGTACATTTGACTTTTTGATTACATTTTATTTGGGAAGGGTTTTAAAGCTGTTCACTGTGCGGGATAAATAATGTTATATTGTAAAAGTTCAGATTGTTATGGACATGGCCATTATGTTTATTTTATTATTTTTTTTTACATTTAATATTTTTTTTGTACATTATTAAAAACTTTGTTTGACAGTTTTTTCAGTCCCCCTAGGTGATTTGAACAAACAACTTCTTGATCAATGTATTTCAGTGTATTGTGCTATTTACCAGCTCCTATTCAAGGCTGTGCACACCTTTGAAAACATTTTTATCAGTGTGATCGGTGCAACTTTGTAATTACATTTACATTACATTTTATTAAAAATTATCTTTACTTTTTGAGATCCAGCTGCTTTGTATCCTGTATACAGAGCAGCTATATCTTGCGCAGGGACTGACAGGTACAGTGACAACAGGTCCTGCGTGTCTCTGACATGCAGGATCGAGCTGTTATCCATCACATATAAGTTATGAACTTGGGGATTTTTGCCCTGACTTTGTTGACTATTCGGCTCAGCCCCGATAAAGTAAATAATCATGAAATTCCTGTCCTATGGTATTAATTACATTAATGAGTATTACATTTGCACTGTTTTTTTTTGCCTATCCAAGCGATTCTGAGATTGTTTTCTCGTGACATATTGTACTTTATGATACTGGAAAAATGTCGTCGTTAAATTCAATATTTATTTGTAAAAAACACAAAAATTGTGAGAAAATTTGCAAAAATCTGCATTTTTCTAAATTGTAATGTGTCTGCTTGTAAAACAGATAGTAGTACCACACAAAATATTTACTAGTTAACATTTCCTATATAAATTTTTCATGGTGTTGTATATCCCCCACCTGGATATTGATAGATTCGTTCTCCGTAGTATTAAGATAAAAAAAGAGTAGATCCGGAGTACTAAAATATAACTTTTACTGATTTGAATAAAATATACGTAACAGACATGTAAAAAACATGAGGATCCTATCTGCCAATACTGCATACAAACTCTTAATTATTTTCCATCATTTCAAATTGATATCAGAAATTCTGTTGACAGCAAAGAATCAGTCCGCCTTTATAAGGTTTCCTAATTTAGATGGTACTTATTCTTAGGATCACATTCAGAAAAAATGTAAAGACGATGGGGCAATTGCCCTCCTACCCCGTATTTTTCGGTCAGTAGTCCTCCACACAGATGTATCCAAAGAAAATGTTGTGTCCTCTCCTGAATGGTAGAAAACGATAAATAGTTCTCCCAACGCGTTTGGCACCATGTCAGGTTTGAAGAGGTCTAGTGGTGCCAAAACAGTGGAAACCCCCCAAAAGTGACCCCATTTTGGAAACTACACCCCTCAAGGAATTTTTCAAGAGGTATAGTTAGCATTTTTAGGCCACAGGTTTTTTGCTAAATTTATTGGAACTGGTCTGTGAAAATGAAAATCTACTTTTTTTTCTGAAAAAACATACAATGTTTTCGTTTTTACAAGGAATAAAGGAGACCCCCAACATTTGTAAAGCAATGTCTCCCGATTACGGCAATACCCCATATGTGGTAATAAACTGCTGTTTGGACCCACGGCAGGGCTCAGAAGGGAACGAGGGCTATTTGGATTTTGGAGCACAGATTTTGCTGGAATGGTTTTCGGTGCCATGTCGTGTTTGCAAAGCCCTGGAAGGGCCATAACAGTGGAAACTCCCCAAAAGTGACCCCATTTTGGAAACTACACCCCTCAAGGAATTTTTCTAGGGGTATAGTTAGCATTTTGACCCTACACGGTTTTTGCTGAATTTATGGGAATTATGCCGTGAAATTGAAAATCTCAATTTTTTCTAATAAAATGTCGTTTTAGCTCAGATTTTTTCATTTTTACAATAGATAAAGGAGAAAAAAGACCCCAATATTTGTAAAACAAACTCTTTTGAGCACAGCAATACCCCATATGTGGTAATAAACTGCTGTTTGGACACACGGTGGAAGTTAGAAAGGATGGAGCGCCATTTGACTTTTGGAGCTCAAGTTTTGCTGGAATGGCTTGCGGCACCTTGTCACATTTGCAAAGCCACTGAGAGGCCAAAATAGTGCAAACCCGGCAAAAGTGACCCCATTTGGGAAACTATACCCCTCGTGGAATTTATCTAGCGGTATAGTGAGCATTTTGACCCCACAGTTTTTTTGCTGAATTATTGGGATTATGCAGTGAAAATGAAAATCTACATTCTTTCCACTAAAATGTTGAATTGTTTTCATTTTCACAAGGAATAAAGGAGAAAAAGCGCCCCAACAATTGTAAAGCAATTTCTCCCGAGTACGGCAATACTCCATATGTGGTCATAAAGTGCTGCTTGTATACACCGCAGGGCTCAGAATGGCAGGAGTGCTACTTGGCATGTAGATTTTGGTTGATTGTTTTTTTGGCGCCATGTCGCATAACAGAGCCCCTGAAGTACACGTACAGTAGAAACCCCTGAGAAGTGACTCCATTTTGGAAACTTTACCCCTCAGGGTGATCATCTAGGGGTGTACTGAGCATTTTGATCCCACAGGTGTTTCATAGATTGTATTAGAATGAGGCAGTGAAAATGCAAAATTATTGTTTTTCACAAAAATATGTAGTTTTGCACCCTTTTTTTCCCCACAAGGGATAATAGGATAAAAAACAACACATAATTTGTTACCCAATTTCTCCCGAGTACGGCAATACCCCATGTGTGGCCCTAAACTGCTGTTTGGGCACATGGCAGAGCTCAAAATGGAAGGAGTGCCATGTGGCTTTTAGAGCACAGATTTTGCTGGACTGGTGTAGGGGCGCCATGTCGCATTTGCAGAGCTCCCTTAGGTACCAGAGTAGAGTGTAAAACCCTGAGAAGTGACCCTATTTTGTAAACTACACCCCTCAAGGCATTTATCATTTGCCTGGACATATGACAGGGCTTAGGAGTGAAAGGCGCAAGTGAGGCATATTTTGGTGATTTTCGCAGCATTAGCCCACAATGGCAGGGCTCTGGGGTCAAATACATAGTTACATAGTTACATAGTTAGTACGGCTGAAAAAAGACACATGTCCATCAAGTTCAACCAAGGGAAGGGAAAAGGGAAGGAAAAATTTCTACACATAGGAGCTAATATTTTTTTGTTCTAGGAAATTATCTAACCCTTTTTTAAAGCCATCTACTGTCCCTGCTGTGACCAGCTCCTCCGGTAGGCTATTCCATAGATTCACAGTTCTCACTGTAAAGAAGCCTTGTCGCCTCTGCAGCTTGAACCTTTTTTTCTCCAGACGGAGGGAGTGCCCCCTTGTTTTTTGAGGGGGTTTTACAAGGAACAGGATTTCACCATATTTTTTGTATGTGCCATTAATATATTTATATAAGTTAATCATGTCCCCCCTTAGTCGTCTTTTTTCAAGGCTAAATAGGTTTAATTCTTTCAGTCTTTCCTCATAACTTAAATTCTCCATGCCCCTAATTAGCTTTGTTGCTCTTCTTTGTATTTTTTCCAACTCCAGGGCATCCTTTCTATGAACTGGAGCCCAGAACTGAACTGCATATTCTAGATGAGGCCTCACTAATGCTTTGTAAAGTGGTAATATTACATCCCTGTCCCGCGAGTCCATGCCTCTTTTAATACACGACAATATCCTGCTGGCCTTTGAAGCAGCTGATTGACACTGCATGCTGTTATTGAGTTTATGATTTACAAGTACACCCAGATCCTTCTCAACAAGTGAATCCGCCAGTGTAGCTCCCCCTAGGACATATGATGCATGCAGGTTGTTGGTACCCAGATGCATAACTTTACATTTATCTACATTAAACTTCATCTGCCAAGTGGACGCCCAAACACTTAGTTTGTTTAAATCTGCCTGTAATTCATGAACATCTTCCATAGTCTGAACTATATTACATAGCTTGGTGTCATCTGCAAAAATAGAAATAGTGCTATTAATCCCATCCTCTATATCATTAATAAATAAGTTGAATAATAGTGGTCCCAGCACTGAACCCTGGGGTACTCCACTTATAACCGGGGACCATTCAGAGTAGGAATCATTGACCACAACTCTCTGGATACGGTCCTTGAGCCAATTCTCAATCCAATTACAAACTATATTATCTAAACCTATAGTCCTTAATTTACCCATTAGGCGTCTATGGGGGACAGTGTCAAATGCCTTTGCAAAGTCCAAAAACACTAAATCCACAGCGGCCCCTCTGTCTAGACTTCTGCTCACCTCTTCATAAAAACAGATTAGGTTAGTTTGACAACTTCTGTCCTTAGTAAAACCGTGCTGG